>NW_024871449.1:290000-565593 GCF_019054845.1 Dipodomys spectabilis
GTGTGTGTGTGTGCGCGTGCGTGCATGCGTGTGTATAGGAGATTGAAAGAGGTCACACTCACAAAACCTGAAGCGACACCCAACCTGCTGCCTCAGGCAGCTTCTGGAGCTGCATCTTCCGTCCAGGCTCTGCCTGCACCTGTGTCCTCCCCTCGGGCCCATCTCTTACTTTCTTATAAAAACACTGCACATAACGAACACATTGAGAGCCATCAACCTCATCTTAACTATGTCTGCAAAAATCCCGTGTCCAAAATTGCATCCAGGTGGACATGAATTTTAGGGGGTGCGGTGGCACTGTTCAACCCAGTACACCAGCTGTGGGACTTGTGTCAAGTCACGGATCCTCTTTGTGCCTCATTCTTTTCAGCAAAAAAGAGCTCGCAGAGCTGGGGGGAGGATCAGGAGTTGGCGATCGTGGGGCCGGGCCTGTTGCACTCCATCCTATCACAAATCCCCAGAGGGCTTTGGCACAGGCAGCCTGCTGCCCGGACTGCACTTGGAGGAGGACAGGACTCAGGCCCTTAGCTACTACTAGTGCTTGCAATAGGTACTGTGCCGGGGCTGGAGAAGTCTTCCAGAGCTAGAGTGTATCACCTTGGCTTTGGCTGTGGTCCTGGAGTAGTTGTGGCTGCCAAGAGATGCCCGAAATGGTCTGCTGGGGCCAGACGTGATGGCACATGCCTGTGAACCCCTATCTGAAAAGAAGGAAAAAAGGACTTTGAGTCCCTGAGTTCAAAGCTCCCTATTGCCAAAAAAGAAAAGAAGAGAAACTGGGCATTCTGCTGGAGCCAAGGAATTTCCTGTCTCAGATGTGACTGCAGGGACAAATGTTGTCCAGGTCAATTAGTTAATCACAGAAAGAACTTTGCTTAGCTCCTGTCAGGGTCTCGCTGTGACCAGGCATTTCACAGCTGTCCTTGTCTTAGTTTTTTAATTTCTTTCTTATGCTGGTCCTGGGGCTTGAACTCAGGGCCTGGACATTGTCTCTGAGCTTTTGTGCTCAAGGCCAGAGCTCTATTAGTTGAGCTACAGCTCTACTTCGTGCTTTTTGGTGGTTAGTTGGAGATAAGAGTCTCAGAGACTTTCCTGCCTGTGTAGCCTTTAAACCGAGTTCCTCAGCTTTCAGCCTCCTGAGTAGGCATGAGCCTCTGGCACCTCTATATTTCTTAACAACCCTAACAATGTACAGAAAACATCTGTACATTGAGTATGGGTGCGGTGCGATCATTTTCTGTTTTCTGTCTGAGGCTGGCTGCCTGTTGGATGTGGAGGCTTCAGGCACAGAGGACTGACTTTATTTTTCATTATCCCCAAATGCGCGCTCTCGGCCTGTGCTCGAGCCTCAGCTGCTCCACTTTGCCTGGTGGCCAGCGTCTTCCTCTCCTGTCTAGAACTGGCCAGGCTACTGGGCTCTCCAGAGTCTTTATGCTAGTGCTGGGGTTTGAACTCAAGTTTCACATTTGCCAGACAGGCACTCTCTTGCTTGAGCCATGCGCGAACCTGTTTTTTGGTGTGTTTTTTTTTTTTGGGTCCAGTCATGGGGCCTGAACTCTGGGCCTGGGCGCTGTCCCTCAGCTCTTCAGCTCAAGGCTAGCACTCTACCACTTGAGCCACAGCACCACTTCCAGCTTTTTTCTTTTTGCTTATGTGGTGCTGAGGAATTGAACCCAGGGCCTCATGCATGCAAGGCGAGCGCTCTACCACTGAGCCACCTTCCCAGCTTGTTTTGCTCTTTTTAATGTTATTATAAAGGTGATGCACAGAGGGGTTACTGTTTCATGTGAGGTGATGAATGTTTCTTTTTGAACAGCGTCTCTCCTTCCTTTGTTCACATGAGCCCTTTTTTAGTGATTTTGTGTGTGTGCGTGCGCGCGCACCCACGTGTGCATGTGTGCTGATACTATGGCTTGAGCTCAGGGCCTCGCACTTGCTCAGCTTTTGAGCTCATGGCTGGCACTCTACCTCTTGAGCTGTTCCCCCCGGTTGTCTATTTTGCTAGTTTGCTGGAGATGGAACCTTGTGGGCATTTTTTTCTGGGCTTGCGCCATCTCTGATCTCAGTAGCTAGGATTATAGGCATGAGCCAGCAGTGCCTAACTGCTTTAGCAATTATTTCTTTTTGTCGGTCATAGGGCATGAACTCTGGGCCTGGGCGCTGTCCCTGAGCTTTTCAGCGCAAGGCTAGTGCTCTACTACTTGAGCCACAGCGCCACTTCTGGTTTTCTGGTGGTTTATTGGAGATAAGAGTCTCACAGACTTTCCTGCCTGGGCTGGCTTTGAACCGTGATCCTCAGATCTCAGCCTCCTGAGTAGCTAGGATTTCAGGCGTGAGCCACTGGTGCCCGGCTTGCTTTAGCAATTTTTTTAGATAGGGTCTTGAGCTTTTTTGCCAGGGCTTGCTTTGACCATGATTCTCGTGCATAGGTAGGATAACAGATGTTAACTACCATGCCTGGTCTTTTGTTAGGCTAGGATCTCACTAATCTGCCTGGGCTAGCCTTGAGCTGTGATTCTCTTAATCTGAGTAGCTGGGAATACAGGAGTGAGCTACTATGCCTGACCACAGCTTCTTGTCAACCACATTTGTTGTCCCTGGTCCACTCTGCCCTTGGTTGCCTCCTCCTCAGTGCTGATCTCTCCCTCCAGAAAGAAGTACAGATCAAATTCCACGTCCTGCTCACCTCCTATGAGCTCATCACCATCGACCAGGCCATCCTGGGCTCCATTGAGTGGGCCTGCCTGGTGGTGGACGAGGCCCACCGACTCAAGAATAACCAATCTAAAGTAGGTGCTGTGTCCATTGGGCTCAGGCCCGCCCTGGGTAGGGCCCTCCGTGCCACCCTTGCCCCTTCACAGGCCCCTTTCCTCCCTGAAGTTCTTCAGGGTCTTGAACAGCTACAAGATCGATTACAAGCTGCTCCTCACGGGGACTCCGCTTCAGAACAACCTGGAGGAACTCTTCCATCTCCTCAACTTCCTGACTCCAGAGAGGTTCAAGTACGTCTCCCCAGTCTGGCAGGAAGGGCCAGGGGCCCTGAGAGTGGTCAGGCTGCTGGGCCTTGGCTCTCATCAGGTGGGAGCATGAGCAGATGGCCTCGGGTGGGAGGGGTGGGGCACGGACACCTGCCGAGTCCTGGGAAATCTCAGCTGCTGCGAGTACCTTAGTTTCTCCTTTTTCTACTCCCCCTAGACCGCCCCCTCCCCATGTACTCGCAGCTCAGTCCTTTTCCTTCAGAGACCCAGGTGATTCACCTGAGTGATGAGAGGCTGGGGTGAAGGTGCACCCCATTTCTTCAGCCTCCTCGTTTTCACTTACCCCTATGCTTTGCTAAGAGTTGGGGTATCCAGAGTGAAGATTGTTAATTTTAGCATCAGGATGTTGACTCAAGGGCAGGTGGTGGCTTGTCTACACTTGGACACCCATCAGCCTCAGTTTCCTTGTCTGAAATGTGGGCTCGTCATGCAAGGATGGCTTGAGGGTAGAGAGGGCTGTAAGGTACAGGGTGATGCAGGCTTAGACAGGCAGGCTACCCAGGGCAGTGCCAGGGTTCTCTGGCCATCAGCTGCTGGCCTGTGCTGACTGGACCTTCCCCAACCCTAATCCTGAGTCTTTCTACAGAAGGCTGTGGCCTGCTCGGATCTGCTGCTCCTAGCTCTTATCCCAGCTCTCTCTTGCAGCAATCTGGAGGGCTTCCTGGAGGAGTTTGCCGACATCTCCAAGGAAGACCAGATCAAGAAGCTGCATGACCTGCTGGGGCCACACATGCTGCGGCGGCTCAAGGCCGACGTGTTCAAGAACATGCCGGCCAAGACGGAGCTGATCGTCCGCGTAGAGCTGAGCCAGATGCAGAAGTGAGTGGAGGAATAGCCCGCCCCGCTGCCGGGCTTGTCTGCTAACCCCCCTCTTTCCTGATCACATCCTGGGGGTCCTGAGGGTTAGGGGGCATCTTTGGGGCCCCCTTTCCCTACCCTTCCCTTAAGGCCTCAACTCAGATCATAGTGACCCGAGTGCGGGGCTGCCTGACTCCGGCCCCGAGGCTTTGCCTCTGGCTCCCGGGTTCTCTACGTGGTGCCTGAAGGGCAGAGCCCGCTTGGAGGCGGCCACCCAGGCACAGCCGACCGCCCCGTCGTCTCCCCGCCACAGGAAGTACTACAAGTTCATCCTCACGCGGAACTTCGAGGCGCTGAACTCCAAGGGGGGCGGGAACCAGGTGTCGCTGCTCAACATCATGATGGACCTCAAGAAGTGCTGCAACCACCCCTATCTGTTCCCCGTGGCTGCCGTGGTAGGTTCCCTGTGGCCTTTGTGGCGGTGTGTTCCTCGTGTCTACTGTGAGGACTTCCACGTGTGCGGCCAGGGGCTTAGGCTCTCACATATGAGGCGGTGTGGGTCTCCATCCTTCCAGAAGTTTCCTAGTCCCCTGGGCTCTGGGGATCAGCCGTGGGAGCCCTGGCCAGGGGCTGTGAGCCAGGAAGGAGGAGCTGAGGGTCTTGTTGCTGTCCGTTCTCCTTCACCGCTCCCCCAGTGTGCAGGAGCTGGGTGGCCGCACCAGTGACGCGGCCCCAGGCAGCCCCAGGCCCTCTCAGGAGGAGGGGCGGAGGCATTCTGTGTCTTGGCTCCTGATTTGTCCTGCCTGGCTTGGGTGGAGGGTTGGCCCGGCTCCAGTCACCCTCCATGACCACAGTGGCCAAGCTGATTCCTGCTGGGAAGACCATTTGTTGACATCTCAGGTCCCAGATGCCAGCCAGGGAGCGAGGCCGGGCAGGCTGGCGTGTGCACTGCCTGGAAACACGAGGCTGGAGCCAGAGCCAGAGCCTGTGCTGGCACCGCCCCTCCCATGCTGTCATCCTGCTCAGCCCTTGTCCCTGCATGCAGCCTCTTTTGGGTGGCATCAGAAAAGGGAGCCACTGAGGCCCTGCTTCTGCTGTGTCCGCAGGAGGCCCCCGTCCTGCCCAATGGCTCCTACGATGGCAGCTCTCTGGTCAAGTCTTCGGGGAAGCTCATGCTCCTGCAGAAGATGCTCAAGAAGCTGCGGGACGAAGGGCACCGGGTGCTGATCTTCTCCCAGGTGAGCCTCCCAGAGCCTAGCTCGCCTCCCACATCAACACCCTGCCCCAATGACCGAGGGTACAGCCCTACCTGTGTCTGCCTGCCATGCCCTTCCTACCACGTGGGTTGTGGTGGGAGTCAGTCCCCTGGGCCCTCACATGACTCGATCAAGTTCAAGCCAAAGGCCAGGGTCAACGCGCCCAGGGCCCACCTGCTATGAAGGCCAGCATCTCCCCACCTGCCCCCTGGCCTCTGTGTCCAGGCCAGTGTGATAGCCCTGCTCCCCAGCACTGCCTCACACCCCTGCAGCCTGGCCTCTCATTAAAACGGGGCTCTGGGGTGGTTCTGGGAGGGCCTCTCAGGGGAGTGCCTCTGCTTGGTCTTGGGGTTCCATTGCTGGCGATCTGCTTGGTCATGGCAAGGCCAGCCACCTGCAGAGGTTTGCTTATTTCCTCTCTGCCTCCATGTGTACCTGGAGTGTGTCAGGCTCGAGGACACATTCTAGTCCCCTCCGTCAGCCTAGAGGGGAGGCAGGAGCTCACGCTGCCTGGCTCTGTGGCTAGCTCTGCGGGGAGCCATAGTGACGGCTCTGTGGGGTCCTGGGCTGAAAGGACTTCCCCAAGGGTTGGACGGAGCCAGGCCCTAACTCCAGAGTCTGAGATTCAGCTCCTCTGTGCAAAAGTCAAGTGAAACCAGCTGCTGAGCCCTATGGCTCCTGACAGTGCCTGGCTGGGCAGCGAGCTGTGATCCTGGGTGGACAGTAGGCTGTATGTTTCTGGATAGACAGTGGCTATGGGGTCCTGGCTGGGCAGTGGGCTGTGCTGATCGTTTTCTATCCGGCTGAAGTACCTCAAGGCAGGAAGGAAATGAGGCCTGGGGAGCCTGGAAGGTCCTTTCCCCCTTTTCTCCTGGGGATCCACATCAGGGAAGGTGTCACAGAGGAGATGTCTGTGTTCCCAGCAGTTAGGGGCGGGTCTTCCAGAAGGGTCAGGCTCACATCCAAGGCTGTTGGAGGTAGTGTGGCTTCCACATGGCAAGATGGCGGGGTGAGGCTGTATTCTTCTCCAGTCCTGCCTCAGGCTGCATGGCTCCCGTGCGTCTCCCCACTTAGTGAGCTGTTCCCCCCCCTGCCCCCCCCCCCCCGGACCTCCCTCCCCATGGTGGGGCCCTGGCCTGTGTGGTGCTTGATGCCAAAGCAGCTTGTAAACTCTTTCTCCTCTTCAGATGACCAAGATGTTGGATCTTCTGGAGGACTTCCTGGAGTATGAGGGCTACAAGTACGAGCGCATCGATGGCGGCATCACGGGCGGTCTGCGGCAGGAGGCCATCGACAGATTCAATGGTACCCACCCCGCCAAGGCTGCGTCAGAAATCCCACCAGCGGCTTCACAAACAGTGCTGGGAAGCAGACCTGTCCTGGGTCACCAGTGTCCCCTGAGGGTTTTTTTTCTCTTTTTATTGTGCTGGTCCTGGGGCTTAAACTCAGGGCCTGGTGGCTGTCCCCAAGCTTTTCTCTCCAGGCTGTCACTCTACCACTTGAACCCTAGCTCTACTTATGGCTTTTTGGTGGTTAATTTGAGATGAGGCTCAATAGACTTTTCTGCCTGGGGTGGCTTTGAACCATGTTCCTCAGATCTCAGTCTCATGAGTAGCTGGGATTACAGGCATGAGCCACTTCATTTATGGGACACAAACGTTCATCTTTGGAACCTTCCAGGTCTGCTGGGGTTCTCATGGGGTCAGTAGATGTTGCCTGCTCTGAGCAGTTAGGAATGGATAAGGAGAAAGGCAGATGACAGCATGGGTGGGATTATGGCCACTGTATTTGCTGGCTGTTTGCAAAATCAGCTTTCTAGGGCTGGAGGTAGTGATATATGCCTATAAGCACAGCTACTCGGGAGGTGGAGGTAGGAAGAGCATGGACGGACGCTGGCCTGTGCCAGTGTGGAAGGCAAACTAAACAAACTAAGAAACTAAACAAACTAAAAGGGTATGGCTCAAGTGGTAGAAGGCTAGCTCACGCCTACCAAGCTCAAGGCTCTGAGTGAGTATGAATTCCAGTATACAAGAAAGAAAGGAGACAGAAAGGAAAAGTAAGGAAAACAGACACTAGGAAATGGGCTTTCTTCTGGCCCTGGCTCTGGTTCCCTCCTTGACTCTGAGCCCCATGGCACAGTGGTGAGGGAGGGTGGCTCCATGGACCCAGGTGCGGTTCCCAGGCCCTCCTGACTGTCGGTGTGGCTGCCATCTTGGATGGGGTTGAAGGGCCTTGTCCTGTTCCTCTGCCAGCAATCTGTTGCTGCAGTTCCTGTCCCTCCCGCCCTCCCGTCTACCCCCCACCTGCCCCCTGCCCAGGTGTGCCCGGCTAACCCACCCCCACCTGCTGCTCTTTTCAGCCCCTGGAGCCCAGCAGTTCTGCTTCCTGCTTTCAACCCGCGCAGGTGGCCTGGGCATCAACCTGGCCACAGCGGACACGGTCATCATCTATGACTCGGACTGGAACCCCCACAACGACATCCAGGTCTGTGCGTCCTGCCCACCGTCAGCACCCCGTTCTGCACCCATTCCTGGCCATGTCCCGCCCCTCCCTGTCTCTGTGGGCCTCTCCTCTGCTGTGGAGTCCTGGCCCCATGTGGCACTGTGGGTGGTGAGTGGGGCGGGAGGCGAGCAGGGCTCTGTCCTGTCCCTCCAGCTCCCCATGGCACCGAGGGAGAAATGGGCCCAGAGAGGGCAGGGCAGCCGTCTGAGGCACAGGGGTCTGTTTTGCCAGCCCTGTTCCCATCTCCCTTGGGGTTGGGTGGGCAGGATCCATCGGCACTTTTGGGGAGGGGATGAGGAGCAGAGTGGGGCCTGCCAGGGTAGGCGGGTGGACGGTGAGGCCTAGGCACCTGGGGTAGGGACACAGGCACACTGAGTGCACACCAATTCATGTCACCTACACACACCAGACAGACACACAGTTACACCAGGAGGGCCACATTATGTGGGCGATCCGATGCATAGTGCTGAGTCTCAGACACGTCCTTTGGGGGCAGTTTCTAGGCCACACTGCCTTTCCCAGGGGCCTCTGTGTCTTCTAGTCCCAGAGGGGCACCCTGACCACCATCATGTGACCGCACTCACACTGGCCTGTAGGCTACTCTGTCCCTTGCATGTACTCCTGCATCCCACAGTAATGGCTTTTTTTCGGGGGGGGGGGGGGTCCAGTCATGGGGCCTGAACTCTGGCCCCGGGCACTGTCCCTCAGCTCTTCAGCTCAAGGCTAGCACTCTACCACTTGAGCCACAGCGCCACTTCCAGCTTTTTTCTTATTGCTTATGTGGTGCTGAGGAATTGAACCCAGGGCCTCATGCATGCAAGGCAAGCACTCTACCACTGAACCACCTTCCCAGCCCATGTCATGGCTTTTTTTTTGGTGTCCATCCTGGAGCTTGAACTCTGGGCCTGGGCTTTGTCCCTGAGCTTTTGTCTTCAAGTGCTCTACCACTTTGAGCCACAGCTCCAATTTTGGTATTTGGATGGTTAATTGGAGATAAGAGTCTCCCAAACATTCCTGCGTGGGCTGGCTTTGAACCATAATCCTCAGATTTCAGCCTCCTGAGTAGCTAGCATGACAGGAGTGAGCCACTAGTGCCTGGCTTTATAGTCATTTAAAGTTTCCTCTGCGCAGGTAACATTTCTACTCAGCCTGGCTGCAAGGCCTCTAGACAGGCTGGGTGGGGTGGGCGGGGAGCGGGCGAGGTAGTGTGAATATTCACGCACCTCACTGTGCACAGTCAGCCCCTTGTGTGGTCCCAGACTCTGATGCCAGTCCTGCAGCGCCCAGCCCCGGACCCGGAGCCCTCAGGTGAGGCTTGGGTGCTAAGCCATCATCTTTCCTAGGCCTTCAGCCGTGCCCACCGCATTGGGCAGAACAAGAAGGTGATGATCTACCGCTTTGTGACGCGGGCCTCGGTGGAGGAGCGCATCACGCAGGTGGCCAAGCGCAAGATGATGCTCACACACCTGGTGGTGCGGCCGGGCCTGGGCTCCAAGTCGGGCTCCATGACCAAGCAGGAGCTGGACGACATTCTCAAATTCGGCACGGAGGAGCTCTTCAAGGATGACGTGGAGGGTAGGCTTGTCCCGCTTGGGAGTTGGTGGGCGTTTGGGGGCGGGGGGCCTGTTTGAGACACACAGACACAGACACACAGACACACACACACACCCAGGGCTTGCTGCTGACCCAGTGGCTGCTCTGTGCTCCTGCCGCACTCCAGGCATGATGTCCCAGGGCCAGAGGCCTGTCACGCCCATCCCTGACGTGCAGTCCTCCAAGGGCGGAGCTCTGGCTGCCAGCGCAAAGAAAAAGCACGGGAGCACCCCACCAGGTAGGCCCCACCGAGCCTGGCCCCTGGGCTGCTGCTCCCCGCGGTAGCTGGTAGCTGTAGCTGTCCTCATGGCCTCTCCTGTAGTGTCCTGAGAGGCTGCGATGTGTGTGATCTGGTCCAAGGAGGAACAGGAGATGGGGGGTTGGCTTCTGGGCGAGAGGTTGGACCTGGGCTCCCCGGTGTCCCCACACCACACCGTGCTGCCCTCAGGTGACAACAAGGACGTGGAGGACAGCAGCGTGATCCACTATGACGATGCGGCCATCTCCAAGCTGCTGGACCGGAACCAAGATGCCACGGAAGACACGGAGCTGCAGAACATGAACGAGTACTTGAGCTCCTTCAAGGTGGCGCAGTATGTGGTTCGGGAGGAAGACGGCGTGGTAAGAACCCCCCAGCCGCGTCCTGCTCTCCCCTGCCACTCCCCGGGCTATGACCCCCGCCTCCTGGCCTGGCAGACCACTCCCTGCTCTGAACACTCTGGACGCTGCTCTCCACAGCCCACAGCACATCTGAGGTTCCCCCCTGCATCTGGGGCCTGTGGTGGCCTCTCCATCTCCCCAACCCCTCCCCACCTCCTGGCACACCCTGGATGCCGGCTAACTTCCCTCTTGAAACGAGTCCCTGAGGGGAGGGCTGGGCTTTGTCAGCCTGTGTCCCAGTGCCTGCAAGGCCAGGAAGGCTCGTGGGTGAGCGAATGAATGGATGTGAGAGTGGATGACTGAAGCAGGGGCAGGGAGGGGAAGACCCACCCGCTTGGGGGCGATCAGAGGGGGGGCTTCCTGCAGGAGGCAGGCTGCTCCCCGAGTGGGCGAGGGCTTGGTGAAGGGCAGGGCGGTACCTGCTAGCCCAGCCCTGCTGCACCTGCAGGAGGAGGTGGAGCGGGAGGTGATCAAGCAGGAGGAGAACGTGGACCCCGACTACTGGGAGAAGCTGCTGCGGCACCACTACGAGCAGCAGCAGGAGGACCTGGCGCGCAACCTGGGCAAGGGCAAGCGCATCCGCAAGCAGGTCAACTACAACGACGCCTCGCAGGAGGACCAGGGTGCGTGGCATGGGCCCCGACTCCGCCTGGCCTGTGGCTGGCAGGGCTGGGGTAGTGTGAGGTGGCAGCTGGGGCTGGTGCAGGGGGGTGAGGGGGAGAGAATGGAAGCCTTCTGGGAGACAGCGGAGGACAAGGGGGATGTGGGCCCAGCAGCCACACCACTTTCTCTCTCTAAAATGGGGACGGGGTGGGTAGGTGGGGTCATGAAGTGAGCTCACGGGCGGTACCTGGTGGCCACTGTCGAGGGTAAGGACGGGGCAGGATGGGCAGTGCAGGGGCTCCGCCTGGCCCTGGGTGTGCCAGGCTGGGGTTCTGCACACATCACCCACCCCGCACCCCTGCAGAGTGGCAGGACGAGCTTTCAGATAACCAGTCCGAATATTCCATCGGCTCTGAGGACGAGGATGAGGACTTCGAGGAGAGGCCAGAAGGGCAGAGTGAGTATCAGTGCCGGAGGCCTGGGCCAGCACCCGGCAGGCTCTGGCTGTCCTGGGCTGAGCTGGTAGGGGGTGGGGGGGATCCTCCCCTGAGAGTTTGCCATGGGCTGTCCTCCAGGTGGGCGGCGACAATCCAGAAGGCAGCTGAAGAGCGACCGAGACAAGCCCCTGCCACCTCTGCTGGCTCGAGTGGGTGGCAACATCGAGGTGGGATCCCTGCCCCACCTCTCCAGCCCCTTCCTGCCACCCCTGGGGCATGGAGCGGGGGGGCTGGGAGCGCGTATAGGGTCCCAGGCCTGGACACACAAGGCTTTGTGCCCTGGCCAGGTGCTGGGCTTC
Source organism: Dipodomys spectabilis (assembly GCF_019054845.1). NCBI lineage: Eukaryota > Metazoa > Chordata > Mammalia > Rodentia > Heteromyidae > Dipodomys > Dipodomys spectabilis. Next base: position 301,244 of record NW_024871449.1, read on the forward strand.
AACGCCCGCCAGCGGAAGGCCTTTCTGAACGCCATCATGCGCTGGGGCATGCCCCCCCAGGACGCCTTCAACTCCCAGTGGCTGGTGCGCGACCTCCGTGGGAAGAGTGAGAAAGAATTTCGGTGAGAGGCCTGGCGTCCAGGTTGCACGCCCCCCCTTCTCCTGGTGACGGGCACTTGTGGACGGCCTCTGGGGAGTTGGCAGTCTTCTGGTGTTGGGTTTGGGGTGCTGGACAGGGCGGGCCAGCTGCCATTGCCCAAATCAGCTGGGAGGAGGTGCTGGGCCGTCCAGGGCGAGGGCTCCTCCCCCCCCCCCCCCCACCAGGGAGGCCACTTCTGTGCCTGGGCCAGCAGCGGGCCAGGGGGTCCCTGCCAGTCCCCCACTCCTGAGCCCTGGTTCCCGCCCCTCTAGAGCCTACGTGTCCCTCTTCATGCGGCACCTGTGTGAGCCGGGGGCTGATGGCGCCGAGACCTTTGCGGACGGCGTGCCCCGGGAGGGCCTGTCCAGACAGCACGTGCTTACCCGCATCGGGGTCATGTCACTGGTTAGGAAGAAGGTGGGTGAGTAAGCCTGGACCGGCCTTCCTGCAGGGTCCTGGGGGCCCTGGCACAGCCCCCAGGACCAGCTGTGAGAGGGCAGGTGTCCGGCTGCCCAGGGCCCGAGCCATGTCCAGGGACTGGCCCGGAAGCTTTTCTGGGACAGGATGGTGGGAGGTGTCGGGGAGGTGGCATCTGTCTTGGCCTGAGGCAGAGAAGCCCAGCCCCGAATGAAGGACATGCTCAGTCCCCTGGGTCTGAGCACACGCACTCTGTTCCTCTCCCACTACGGCAGGTTCAGGAGTTTGAGCACGTCAACGGGAAGTACAGCACCCCAGACCTGATTCCCGAGGGGCCGGAGAGCAAGAAGCTGCCTGGGGAGGTCATCTCGGACCCCAACACGCCGGTGCCCGCCAGCCCTGCCCACCTCCCGCCAGCCCCGCTGGGTCTGCCAGGTCTGGGGCCCGGTGGATGGGTGGGTGGTGAATGGGGGGGTGGCGGTCGCCAGATGTGGTGTCCCCAAGTCCCTGCACACACCACAAGATGCAGGCTGCCCCAGGACCCTGCTGCGGAGATCTCTTCCCCGGGGTTTTCTGTCTAACAGCAGCCGTGGGGTTATGTTCACTCTGGTAAAGGCCTGGGGCATGGTGGTGCCTCCTCTGCCCCCCTCCCCGTATCCCCGGGGCAGCCGCTGGCCCCCGCTGTCCTCCCCACAGCTCGGCGTCCTCTCTGCCTTCTGCCCCCATACATTCGCTGTTGTGCGTGTTTCATAGAGGGGTCTGGCCAGCTGTACCCAGAAATCCCTCTCACCTCTCCCAGAGGTGCCCAGCCCCTAGCGAGCTTCCTGAGCACCAGGCCCCCTCTCTCTTTGCTGGGTACCCCATTCCATGCCTGTGCCCACCTGTCGTGCCTCTTTCCCCTAATCTTTCAGACAAAATGGAAGCCCAGTTGGGCTACCTGGATGAGAAGGAGCAAGGGCTGCAGAAGCCAGAGAAGGCCCTGGACCCCCAGGTATGGAGGCCATAGGAGGCTTGACCACTGTGGGGGTGCGGTGGGTGTCCGGTTGGGGGGTCTTCACAGACCTTTGCCCAGTCAGGTAGAACCCAGACCCTCCGACTTGCGGTCTGGGGCTCTGGGTCTGGGAAGGGGCTGGCCTTGTGTTTGTGCTGAGCCTCCCACCTGCCCTGCCTTTCCTTAGGCCCTGCCCGCAGCCCTGGACAGAGCAGAGGCGGAGGACAAGCATGAAAGCTCGGACAGCAAGGACCGAGGCCGAGAGGAGCGGCCAGAGGAGGCAGAGAAGGCCCAGCCCTCCCCGGAGCAGCTGCTGAAAGGTAAGTTCCCACGCCTCTGCCTCTGTGTCCCTGGAGAAGAGCGGGCCAGCGGGAGTTCCTTCCTGGCTGGAGGGTAGATAGGGGCTGTGTCTGAGCAGGGACTCAGATCTCCACAGGGGGAATTTAACGGCCCTGGTCACACAGAGATTCTGGTCCTGTGCTATGCTTTAATGATCGAGTCTAACTCAATTGCACTCTGGTCTGAAAGTGGGAATGCTCTCGATTATGTTGAAATCTGCTTTCTGACTTGAGATGGTCAGATTTTCTGTAAGCACTGCGCATGCCTGCGGGGAAGGGGGTCAGCTCCTAATTGCTGGGTGTAAGGCCCAAAATACAAGCTTTAGACGTACTAAGGTGTGTTCCCCCCCACCCCCCCCGCCCCTTGCTAGTATTTAGTTTGATCACTTTTTTTTTTTTTTTGTCGGGTGTGGGGCTTGAACTCTGGGCCTGGGTGCTGTCCCTCAGCTCTTCAGTTCAAGGCGAGCGCTCTACCACTTGAGCTACAGCGCCACTTCCGGTTTTCTGGTGGTTTATTGGAGATAGGAGTCTCACGGTCTCTCCTGCCCGGGCTGGCTTTGAACCGCGATCCTCAGATCTCAGCCTCCTAAGTAGCTAGGATTACAGGCGTGAGCCACCAGCGCCCGGCTTAGTTTGATCACTTTTTTTTTTTTTTGGGTCCTGTCATGGGGCCTGAACTCTGGGCCTGGGCGCTGTCCCTCAGCTCTTCAGCTCAAGGCTAGTGCTCTACCACTTGAGCCACAGTGCCACTTCCAGCTTTTTTCTTTTTGCTTATGTGGTGCTGAGGAATCGAACCCAGGGCCTTAGGCATGCAAGGCAAGCGCTCTACCACTGAGCCACCTTCCCAGCCCAGTTTGATCACTTTTTAAAAGAGACTTTGTGCTAATATCTTCCCTTGTGGTTGTAGGTTCATGTCGTTCTTGTAAAGCCAGACATTGCTCATTGTCCTACTGCGTGACTGGTTGCACTTGTATTCAGGTGTTTATTTTCTGGTGAAGTGAACCTCTAATTATCCTGTAATGACTAACATTTTTCTTGATACATTTTGCTTTAATATTTATTTTGGCTGATTTCTATGGCTCTTACTTTTGTCTATCCATCTGTCTATTTACCTGTATTTGGTATACTGCTCTCTAGTCCTCTTTCCCTTCCTCCTTTCTTCCCTCCCTCTTTTGCCCACTCCCTTATTTATTTAGATACAGAGCCTTAGCATGTAACTCAGGCTCAAACTCATAACCCTCTTGCTTCCGCCTTCTAAGTGCCGGGATTAGAGGAATACACCACTTAAATAATATATAAATAAATATACTATGGTATATCACGCGTAGTATATTTGCAGTGGATTTCCTAAAACATGCAATCGGTTCATTCACAGAGCTGTGCAGATTCACTGTTGGATACTTATAGCACTTTTTTTTGGTGCCAGTCCTAGGGCTTGAACATTTCATGCTCCAGGCTAGCGCGTTATCACCTGGAGCTACAGCTGCTGGTTTATTTTAGTAGTTAATTAGAGATAAGCATCTCACGGACTTTCTTGTCCAGACTGGCTTAGAATCACCATCCTCAGATATCATCATCTTGAGTACCTAGGATTACAGATGTGCACCACCAATACCCATCCTTTTTTGCGTAATGTTTTGTGTGTGTGTGTGTGTGTGTGGTGGTATTAGGACTTGAACTCAGGGCCTGGGCACAGTCTTTGAACTCTTTTGCTCAAGGCTAGTGCTCTAACCACTTGAGCTCTACTTCCTCTAGAACATTATCATTCAAAAAAAGAACTCTGTCTGGGCACTAAAAAAATCCTGAATATCTAGGATTATAGGCGTGAGCCACTGGCATCCGGCTTCATGGACTTTTTACATATTCTTTAGCTGGTATAGGCCTGGAAAATGTTTTTTTCTGTACTTTTATTTCTCTGCGTAATTGTGTTTTAGGTATCTCCTATAAACAATGGGACTTGCTTTAAATCTAATCGTGGAGTCCCTGTCTTCTAGCTAGGAAGTTTAATCTCTTTACATTTATTATATGTTACACAGGAATTTGATCAGCGAGATATAGAGAAGCCTACTTTCAGAGATCGAACTGGGAGTCCTTATTAAAATGCTGGTGTCACAAGTGGACTCATATCCCCAAAAAACTTTACTGTAGCTAGCACAAAGCTTAAAAACATCCAAATGTTTGTATGATCTCTCTTTATACTACACTTGTCTCTTTAAATTTTTTTTTTTTGCATCGGTTGTGAGGCTTGAACTCTGTCTGGGCTTGGGCGCTGTCCCTGTGCTCTTCAACTCAAGGCCAGCATTCTACCGCTTTTGAACCACAGCGCCACTTCCTTGTCTCTTTATTTTTCTTCTTTTCTACCATCTTCTGGAATTGATTGAATATTCCTTATAACCCCTTCCTCCCAACTCATTTGGAAAGTTTATGGTTAATTCTGTTCTGTAGTCTTAAATTTTTACCCTGCATTTCTCCCGAATAATAGGACTGCAGATAGTTTTAGCTATTTGTTTGGCTGTTGGTAAACAGCTAATGTTTGGCTCAACATTTTCTTTGTTTTCTTTTTTTTTTTTGTCAGTCGTGGGGCTTGAACTCTGGGCCTGGGCACTGTCCCTCAGCTCTTCAGCTCAAGGCGAGCGCTCTACCACTTGAGCTACAGCACCACTTCCGGTTTTCTGGTGGTTTATTGGAGATAGGAGTCTCACGGTCTCTCCTGCCCGGGCTGGCTTTGAACCGCGATCCTCAGATCTCAGCCTCCTGAGTAGCTAGGATTACAGGCGTGAGCCACCAGCGCCCGGCTGTTTTCTTTTTTTACCAGTCCTGGGGCTTGAACTCAGGGCCTGGGCACTGTCCCTGGACTTCTTTTGCTCAAGACTAGCACTCTACCACTTGAGCTATAGCACCACTTCTGGCTTTTTCTGTTTATGTGGTACTGAGGAATTGAACCCAGGGCTTCATGCATTCTAGGCAAGCACTCTACCACTAAGCCACATTCTCAGCCTTGGCCCAACATTTTAGTTTCAACTTGGTTTAACTTAAAACATTTTTTTCTTTGTTGTTGTTGTTAGTTGTGGAGCTTGAACTCAGGGCCTGGGAGCTGCCCCTGAGCTGTTCTGCTCATGGTAGAGCTCTAACACTTTGAGCCACAGCTCCACTTCTAGGTTTTGGGTAGTTAGTTGGAGATGAGTTTTATGGACTTTCCTGCCTGGGCTAGCTTCGAACCACAATCCTCAGATCTCAGCCTCCTGAGTAGTTAGGATTATAGGGCTTTGGTTTAACTTTCTTAAGTACTTATTTCTGATTTTTTTCTTTTTCTTTTTTTAAGGCCTCTCAGTCTTGCTTACCCTTCCTGCTCATGGCTGGTGCCATGAGCCTCCAGCCTGGCTTTCTGCTGGTTCAAAACTATCCTAAGCAGGATCATGGCGCAAAGCTAGCCTGAGACTTTGAAAACCATGATCCCTTCAGATCTCAGTCACCTGAGTAGCTAGGATTATAGTGTAAAGCACCAGTGCCTGGCTTGTGTATACATATTCAGCTCTTCTTTAGGTCTTCTCAGTCTTACTGTTTCATGTTTGCTTTCTTGTTTATCATTACTTCATTCAAGATTTCCTTTACTCAGGAGGCTGAGGTCCAGTGGTAGTTATGCATCTTGCCCACATTTCTGGGGGTGTGAGGGGAGTTGTGGGGTGAACACAGCTGCCCTGCTGTTGGACACTTTCTCAGGCCTCTGATGTCTGTGCAGGGGGCCTGTTGGGGAGGAGGAGTGCGCTGCGGTGTTCCTGCACATCCGAGGGGCCTGGCTGGCTGGCTGGCTGGCTGGATGGATGGATGGATGGATGGCTGCCTGGCTGGCTGGCTGGCTGGCTGGGGGTCCTGCTCCACCTGGGCCTCCACCCACGAGCCTTCCGTGTCTTACAGACGACGCGCCTTCTGAGAAGGAGAAAGTTCTGGACAAGCTGGAGCTGAGCCTGAGCCACAGCAGAGGGGATGGCAGTGATTTCAGGCCAGGTGGGGGTGTGTCCCTGTGCTCTGCCTGTGCCCTTGGGGGTGTCCCCCCGCCCTGGCCAGTCTCCTGGGCACTGTCCCCAGGTCTGGGCAGGAGCTGGTGTTTGGAGGCCTGGGTCGCTCCCCCGTGGGGCTCAGCCACCCCCTGTCCTAACCCCTCCTGTGGCCCGGCAGCCAAGAGGGGAGGAGGAGCGTGCCATAGAGATTGCTCTGGAACATTTGGGCTCAGCCTTCTCTAGAATGTTCTTGAATAGCAGTCTTCAGGTCAGGTACTTTTGGGCGGCTTTTGGGCGTGAACATGAGCCCTGCCTGTTCTGACAAGGGCCATTTTGATGCACCAGAGGGTGGCCGTGATAGGGGAGGGGATGCTGGCGGGGCCCCAAAACCTTGAGTACAGACACGAGTCCTGCTGGCCTATGGGTCCCCAGCACTTGGCAGGAATAGGCTCTGGGAAGGGCCTTCTGGATGCAGAGAGTTTGGTCTGTCCCCCCGCAGATGACCCCAAGGCCGAGGAGAAGGAGACCTCGGAGACACAGCAAAATGGTGACAGAGAGGAGGATGAGGAGGGGAAGAAGGAAGATAAGAGTGGGAAGTTCAAATTCATGTTCAATATCGCAGACGGAGGCTTCACAGGTGCTGGGGGGGGGGGGTGCAGTGGACTACCCCAGACTTCCTGATTATGGCTCCCAGCAGTGTAGGCAGATGGCTATTTTATACTGGTGTGTAAATGGTTGGCAATAGAGCAGATCTGGGCTGGTGGGTGGTGTGGAGGCAAGGGGTTCTCCCGGTCTACGTCGCGTCGCCGGGCACGGCACCCCTTACCTGCGTACTCGGCTGTCTTCCCAGAGCTGCACACACTATGGCAGAACGAGGAGCGGGCTGCCGTGTCCTCGGGAAAAATCTATGACATCTGGCACCGGCGCCATGACTATTGGCTGCTGGCGGGTATCGTGACGTATCCTTGGTGACCAGGCTGCCGGGCGCTGGTCTCGGGGAGTTCCCGGGACCCTCCCAGTTCTGCCTGTCGCTGGAATCCTGGCGCGCATGGGGGTCACTCCATGCTGCCTCGGTTGTCACAGGCCCTCTCTGAGCGTCTGTGTCTGGAATTCCCTCCTCGTGCACAGTCACTGGCTTTGGCCCTTCGCCAATCCAATGTGGCCCCCTTCCCGATCCCCTTTGAGTCCCACCCCTCGGGCGGGTCTTGGCTAGGTTCTGAGTGTGGCCGGGTGTGGCGTAGCTGGCACCTGGCTGGCCGAGGCGGCCACCACGGCCGTGGGCAGAGCCGCGGGTCTTGGAGCTGAGGTCCCTCCCCCGGTGTGCACAGGCAGTGGGCCACGCTCCAGGCCGCGCCCTCCCCTGCCCTGCTGCCAGGCCAGTTTTTCCCTTAACAATGCCCCTCCAGGCATGGCTATGCCCGCTGGCAGGACATCCAGAATGACCCGAGGTACATGATCCTCAATGAGCCCTTCAAGTCCGAGGTCCATAAGGGAAACTACTTGGAGATGAAGAACAAGTTCCTCGCCCGCAGGTTCAAGGTCAGCCCTGGGCTGAGGCGGATGTGGGGAGGGACTGGGGGGCTCAGCGAGGGACAGAGCAAGCTCCTTCCCGATTAGACCTGGGGATTCATTCATTCGTTCATTCAGTCTGTCAACTGACAAGGCGAGGGGCCCGCGACTGGACCAGGCACACCCCAGAGCCACACAGGGAACCGCGTGGCGCAGTTCTCAAGGGCGTTCCGCTTGGGTGGTGTGGAGAGCGGTGGGGCGGGGCCCTCCTTCGTGGAGGGAGGGGGTGCTGGCAGGGGGGGGCAGTGGCCAGGAGGAGGGGCCAGGCCAACGCCCAGCCATCCCTCAGCTGCTGGAGCAGGCGCTGGTCATTGAGGAGCAACTGCGGAGGGCTGCGTACCTCAACATGACCCAGGACCCCAACCACCCCGCCATGGCCCTCAATGCCCGCCTGGCTGAGGTGGAGTGCCTTGCTGAGAGTCACCAGCACCTGTCCAAGGAGTCCCTGGCTGGGAACAAGCCTGCCAACGCCGTCCTGCACAAGGGTGAGCAAGCTCCTCGTGCCGTGTCCCGGGAAAGGCTCCCGCCTTCTTCCCGCTCAGGAAGGCTTCCTGGCCCACGGCCACAGAATGCCAGCCCAGAGAGCAGACCCCCCTGGGCCAGGCTGGGCCAGTCAGTATACAATGGATCATCTCACCTGCTGGGAAACTGAGGGCAGGCCCTGGGCTTTGTAAAGGCTGCAGTTTATGGCACACGAATGCCCATAAACTCATCATAGTGGCCCCACTGAGGATGAGGAGATTGAAACTCGGGTGTGAAGTAATTTGCCCAAGATTCTTCTTTAACCCTTGCTCCAGCTCTCTCCGTAGTCCCCAAGACGCCTTCTGTCCTTGGAGCCCCCAGGCTGGTTGGAGGCAGCCTGAAATGGGGAGCCAATGGCTATAAGGCCTCACTGTTACCTGGGGGTCAATGGACCATGCTGGTATCCGCCCAGTGAGTGGATGCCTGACCCAGGGATGGGCCTCCAGGAGGCCTTTAGGAGGGAAAGCACTGCTTGGTGTGGTGTCTGGCTCTTTTCTCTGCCAGAAGGAGCTCTTAGAGTTCTTTGGAAGCTTGTCTCAGTTGGCAGAGCGCTGCTTTGCCTGCTTTGAGGGCCTGGTAAAGAGCGCCCCCTGGTGTCTGCTGCTGCGGATGTGCCATAACACACCCTTGTAAACAGCACCAGCCCGCCTGCTCCCTGCATGCACCACAACCAGGTAGGACTCCATTCCTCCACTCTCCACTCACCCTGCAGTCTTGAACCAGCTGGAGGAGTTGCTGAGTGATATGAAGGCGGACGTTACACGGCTGCCTTCCATGCTGTCTCGGATCCCCCCGGTGGCCGCTCGCCTGCAGATGTCTGAGCGTAGTATCCTTAGCCGCCTGACCAACCGTGCCGGTGACCCCACCATTCAGCAGGTCAGGTTCGGCCTGAGCGTGTCCTAGCAGAGTCCCTCTGTGCCTTCTGGGCACTCCTGGCACTGGGGCGGGGTGGGAGTTGAGACAGCACTGTGCCTGTAAAGCTGATCCTTGCCTCCAGGGCGCTTTCGGCTCCTCCCAGATGTACAACAGCAGCTTTGGGCCCAACTTCCGGGGCCCTGGACCGGGAGGGATTGTCAACTACAACCAGATGCCCCTGGGGCCCTATGTGACTGGTAGGTGCCCTTGCGCTCCGGGGCAGCATGCACTGCGGAGCCCTGCCGGCCCGCCTGCCCGCCACCGTGGACGCCCCGCAAGCCTTTGCTCTCTTCTCTCTCCTTGGCAGATATCTAGCCATCCTCAAGACCTTCCCCCGTCGCAGCGCTCATTTCCAGCCGAGGTGAGGCCGCTGAGGGCTGCTCTACGCTCCTGTGACCCCTGCCTGGCTAGAGCTGCCATCTCCCCAAACCCTGGGGTCCCCAGAGATCACTGTTGGCCTGGAGCCCTTCTATCCCAGCCCCCCTTGGGGGCCCTGGCCACTTTGGGGCCAGGATGGCTGCCCACTGGGAGATGGGAACAGGATAGGAAGGGGCCAGTGGACTTGTACGTGCCCGCACACACGCATGTGAATGTGCGTGTGTGTGTGTGTGTGTGTGTGTGTGTGTGTGTGTGTGTGGGTGGGTGGGTGTGTGCACGTGTGTGTGTGTATGGATGTGCTCAGCCTCAAGTCAGGGATGGCTGTTCCCAGCCCCGAACTCTGTCCGGTAGCCCCAGCTCTGCTCACCTCAGGGAGTTGCCCAGGACCTGGGGGGGCTGAGGGTTTGGGGGTGTTGCTGTCCAGGCGAGGGAAGCTCATGACCATCATCGCCAGGGTGACCGGCTTCCTCCCAAGTCCGTCTGTCCCTGTGGGAGGGACAGCCTAGGGTAGAGCACTGGGTGCGTCCTGGTTGGCCACCTCCCCTGGATTCTGGGGAGCTCTCCCACCCTGAGGGTGCCCCCATGCCTGGCCTTGTGGCTGGTGGTGGGGAGGTCTTGGCCCTGGGTCCTCTCTGGTCACGTTGCCCACGGTCACTCCAAGCTGTGTGACCCTCTGTCCCCCCTCAGCCGCACTTGCCGGGCCGCCTGCCCGACCCTCGCGGGAGAGAAGCTGCTGCCTTCGTAGGAGCCAGCGCCACCTTGGGACGGAGAAGGAAGCGACGGAGGGAACCGGTCCCGGGGAGGAAGCCCAGGAGCGCCAGCTCGCCCCAGCCCACGCCCTCACCTGCCCCGTGGCCCCAGACGACTCCTTAGAAGAGATTTCATTTATTTGTACATCTTTTGCACTTTCCTATCAAAGACTTGAACACATTTGTCTTGATAAAAATTGGATGATGTAGGGGAGATTCTGACCTGCAGCACTCAGTCGCGGGGCTCCAGGCTCCAAGAGAAGCTTCCTGAAGCCCTGTGATTCTGCGCAGCTGGGACAAACACAGCATCTGGTCCCTGGGAGCCCTCGGGGTGCCCGCCCCATCCACACTTGGAAGTCTAACTGCCCTGATCTGGGCTCCTGCCTGCTTGAGGTCCCCCCCCCCCCCGCCCCGCCTCAATGCACCATGGGTCAGGTCTGGGAGCAGCTGCCCTGTCTGACGGCAAATGCTGCCTGATCCTTGAGTCTGGGCAGCCTTAGTTCCTGCAGGAACACCGGGAAGTCCGAGGCCCATCTCATGCCTGGCCACCTCATCCCTGCCCAAGTTTGGGTGGAGGGTGAGGGAGCCGGCCAGTCCTGATCCTTCTGCTAGCTTCGTGTCAGCCTGGAGACGGCCACCAGGCCCTGAGCTGGGAGCAGGCCAGGGTATAGAAACTCTAGCTAGGAGGAGCAGCTGGCAGGGCCTGCAGGCAAGACACTGGGCCTCCAACTCTGTTTGGAGGCTGAGGGGAGATCTCCATAGCTTGTGTCACAGACACTCAGGCCGTTGCCTGGCCCTTGCTAAACCCCAGGTGTGTGCATCTGTCTTGTGGCTCTTTCTCTGAACCCGTGGGGGCTGGACCCCCGAGGCTCCTCCCACTGGCATCCCTACATGCCAGTCCACCCAAATCTCCAAGGCTCCTCCCACTGGCACTCCTACATGCCAGTCCACCCAAATCTCCACGGCATTGGGTGCTGCACTGCAGGCGAGCAGCTGCAGGTGGGGAGGATTGAGAGCCGCACATTGTCTCCAGGATGCTCCGCGCACGGGCCCTGCCCCCTGCGGGGGGCTGCCCTAGCGGAGGTGGGAGCGGGAGGGCTGCAGGCGGGGCCCGCCATGAGTCCTCACCTCCCCCTGGCCTGTGGGATGGCCCGCCTCCCTGTCCACTGGGGGGCGCACGTGCCAGACAAGGCAGGGCTCTGCTCCAAGCTGGGTTTGGCCCCTTCCCCGAGTGGCTCCAGGAAGCCTCCCATCCTCGGTTCCCTGGGGCCAGCCAGTCCCAGGAAGGCGGGGCACCCAAGGGGCTCTGGAGGGAGGGCTACTGCTATGGGGGGGGAGGTGCGGGGGACTCTGGTCGGCCAGCTTGGGAGAGGAGAAAGGGCCTTCAGAATATTTCCATGCTGGTCCCTTAGTTGCCTTTGGCCAGAGGCGGGTGGGCGGGGCCGCATCTGAGTCTTTGGCGTCTTCAGGCTGCTGTGGTGGTGTTGGCAGGGGTCTGGGGCCTTGGGCAGCAAGCTGGGTTGGAGTAGCGGCTGCATCCTAACCGTGCTGGCTGCTTTGCTTTGCTTGGTGTGATGGATTTCTGTGGAGCCCCCTTGGGGCTGAGGATCTAGGAAGGCACTCAGGTGACAGCCCTGGGGTCAGGACTACCCTCTGGACCTCACCCGCAGGAAGCCTGTCTGTCTGCAGCCCTCCCTAGGCTGTGCCACCCTCCACATGCCCTGGTCTCCTGCCTCCTAGGCCTGGGACATCCTGGGTGCTGGGACTCCTTTCCCAGAGGCCTCTGGGTGCTCTTCCACCCGGTCCAGGCCCACAAGAGCTTGCTGTTGGGCCTCACTCCCAGGTCTGGGGTGCTGGGCCTGTGGGTGTGCATGGAGGGCAGGCTCCCGAGTCCTGAGGGTGGGCAGGTTTGGTAGCTGTGCGTGGCCAGGCGTGGGGGGCAGGGATGGGACTTGGGGGGCTCTGAGGCCGATGCTCTGTGCACCCTTGCTGGTCCGGCTGTGGCCAGCAGGTGTCCACGAGCTGGCACATGCGGACCACGGCCGGTGGACGGCGCTGCCCCTTTCTATTCCCAGAAGTTTACAGGTGGTGGTGCATCAGCCCAAAGTCATTGGCGGCGGCGTGTTTATGGATTTCCCTCCCTTAATTTTCAGATTTTTTTTTAAACAAAAGTATTTTTTTAGGTGCGATAACCCAGAAAAGGGCCTTGTTGGGTGTATTTGTGTGTCCTGAACTCTAGAGTGGAGCCCCAGCCGCGCCCTCCTTCCAGCACAGGGGTGGTGGTGGCGGCAGAGAGGAGGAGGAGAAGGAGGAGGAAGAGGAGGAGGAGGAGGGGGAGAGGGGGGAAGCCACTCTGTCTGCCCTGCGTCTGAGCCGGACAGTGGAGGGAGGCGCTCGGCCCGCCCAGGCCCAGCCGCGGGGGTCTGGCTCCTCGCCCTGGCGTAGCCCCAGGCTGGTGGGGGCAGGGCATCCAGCCAGGGCCCCCGGGGTGGGCAGGGCCGTGCTTTGGACCTGGGCTCCTCTGCGGTCACCTCTTGTCCCCAGTGTTGGCCTGGGAGCTGATGGGAACTGGCCGACACGGCGAACCCTTCCTTTGTACTCTGTGTATGTTTTGGTTTCTGTGTTTTAATAAACCCCGTGGGAAGGGATGGCGTCGGCGTGGTTCTTGGTGTCACGCGGGTTCTGGGAAGGGGGTGTGAGGGGTGTCTCCCACAGCCTTGGAAGTGATGTTTCCTGAAGCTCAGGGTTTACCAGGAAGGAGGGGAACCCCAAACACCCAGCCCCGCCCCCTGCCACAGTGAGAACAGAGGCCACGGATCCCCAGGGGGCACAGCAAGCCCCCCCAGGCCCACCCGGGTCCCTAGAGGTGTGGACAGAGGAGCTGTGTGCGGTGCCCAGAGGTGGCGCCACCTGCCGGGGCCCTGGGGTAAAGCACCTTGGGAGGGAGGGGCGGGGCTTCTGACCCCTTCCCCAGTGGCTGCCCAGCCCTGACCGGGAGGGGACAGAAGGCACCGAGGCTGACGGGCGGGCAGGGTTTTATTGTCATTCCATAAATACGTGGCTGGGCCTCAGTCTGGGTCTCCGGAAGCTCGAGGGGTACGGTGGTCTCTGCCTGGTGGGGTGCTGTGAGCGGAGGGCAGTCGTTAAAAAAGGGGGGGGGGGAAGCGCGTTATGTACAGGGCCGCGCGTGCGAGCAGGGCTGCGGCCGCCGGCACCTGGGATCTGACCTGGGCCCTGGGTGAGCGGCAGGGGCCCCACGTGAGCCCGGTCCCCCCGGCCTCATGCCGCTCCTGCTGGCCTCTGAGCTTCACGGGGCGGAGGGAGGGTGCCTAGGGCTTGCTGTGGGAGCTCATGGAAGTCAGACCTGGGATCCGGGGAAACGGCAGCTGGCCCTAAGCCCGTGGCTGCACCCCTGAGCGGGAGGGGCCAGCTCCCTCTTTCTAGGCTTCTGCACTTGCTCTTCGCCCAATGGCCCGCCCAGCTCCTCCCTCGTGGGGGACCGGCCCCCAGAAGCAGAGCCCAACCTTGTAAGTGCTTCAGTGCCCGGCTGCTGCCCTGGTCGGGGCGCTGCTAAGCTTGTCTGGTGCCCCGGCCCCCCTGTCTGGTGACACCCCAGCGCGTGGTGCATGCTCCGGTCTGTCCACCTTCCAGCAGCGGACCGGGCGGGGGGCAGCAGCGCGCAGAGCTGGCCATTCCCTGGCAGCAAGGCCGGGCAAGGTCTTGCTCTTTGGTTCTACCAGCCCTGCATGGCCCTGCCTGGCAGCAGACATTTCTAGCCCGTGTGTGTGGGGCAGGGCCCCTCCCCACATCCACAGGGCGGCGCCTGCCGAGGCCCGGGCTATGGCAGGGGTCAGCTGGAAGACGGTGGGAGAGGGCGTGCTGAGGCCGGGCCCTCCCCTCTCCCTGCCCGTCCGCCCAGCTGGGAAGATGGCGGTGCCCTTGGAGAAGCCCTCTGCAGGGCACAGCAGCCCCTGCTGGGCCTGGGCGGGAGGAGGTGCGCAGGGGCTGGGCCCTGCTTGCCCTGAGCATGAGGCTGGCGTCTGTGTGGCAGGACAGGATCGAGAGAGCTCTGCCCCACAAACGGCGGAGGACTCCAGGCAGCCTCCTCCCACCCCAACCTGCGGGTGCTGGGCACGTGGAGCCTCCACCCAGGAGGGAGCTACGAGCGGCTGCCCTGCCTGCTCTTCAACGCTGCCTTGTACAAGTGGCCCAGCCGCTGCCTCCTGTGGACTGAGCGGTCACCCCATGGCCCAGCCACAGCCCAGCACGGGGTCCGGGAGTGCTGGACTGAACGCCCCAGGGCCTTCTGCGGCAAGGAACCCCCTCCTCCATGGACCCCCCCCCCACGGACCCCTCCTCCCTGAACCCCCTCCCAAGTGCTCCAGGCACCTGCTCTGCCACACCACTTGCTCATGGAATTCGGGTGGAATGACGCTGGAAATTGGACCCTGCCTCGACCTTTTTTTGTGGCTCCCAAACAAGAGAACTGACCCCCTGGCCCTGCCCCTGCCAGCAAGGGTAGGGGTGGCCCCGTCCTCTGCCCCAGGGGGCAGGGCTAGGTGGGGAAGGGGGGTGGGAGGGATCTGAAGCTGAACCCCACATGAAGCACCCTGGTGCCCATCGAGAGGGAACCCTGTCCTAACCACCAGGACCCTGGCGGAGGAGGTCCGGGAGGAGGCCAGTCCCACCTGCCCCGAGGACACAACCAGGCCTCAGTTGGCCTCCACTTGGAGAGCCTCCCTGAAGGGCCCCGGGTAGAGGACGCGGCGTCTCTGGGGGGATGCGCAGAGGTGCCAGGCTTGGACGTGGCTGAGCGAATGTCCTTCCTAACCCATGCCATCTCCCCGGCACCATGTGACATTGTCCAGCGAAGCAGCGGGCAGCGTCTGGCGGCAACGTAGAGGTCATCTCCTGGTGACGCCGGGCGTGGTGTCTTCCCTTGGATGCAAACCACACTGCACTTGGCTTCGAGACAGCGTAAGCGAGCGGACAGAGACGAGGGGGGACTGGAAACTGTCCGAGCAGGTGGCAGGGGGAGCTTAGGATCTGTAGTCCTTTTTGCTGTAGGGTTTGTTACCCAGAATGCTATCGATCTCGTGAACAATGGAAGACGACAGTTTCGGAAGGACCTGGAAGGACAAGAATGACAGCACTGTGCCCACAGATCCGGCCGCGGCCTCGACCCCGAGCCCTGGGTCTGGCCGGGCTGTGCAGGCCACGCTGGGGCCGAGACGCCAGATCCCCGTGCTCACCTGTATGGCGCCGATGTTCTCCATGAGCTGCTCCGCGTTGGAAGCACCCAGAAGCACGGAGCTGACGCCTTCGTTCCGAAGGCACCAGGCTGTGGGCCAGAGCCGAGGGTGAGGGGCTGCCTTCCAGCTGTGCCTTGCCCCGTCTGGGCACAGGCGCTCAGCCTCCTTCTTGTGTGTGTGTGTGAGGGGGTGCCCAGAATATTGGGTGAGGCTTTGCCTAGGGGTTCGCTAGAGGAGGGGCAGGGTAGCCCGTGGCTGCTGACCGGCGTAGGGAGGGGCCCTGGCTCCCTGTTCCCTCCCCAGGAACACGGGTGCCGTCCCGACCCTCAGATCCTGGCTGCCTGTGGCTGGCGAGGGGTGCTGTCCGGGGTCCCCCCCCACCCCGGGCAGTGCAGCTCCAGGCCCCTTGTGTCCAGAGACCCCGCCATCTCCCCAGGGACGCAAGCCCGCCTCCGGTACCTATGGCCAGCTGGGGGAGGGTGCAGCCCAGGCGCTCGGCGATCGCCTGCAGCTCCTTCAACTTGGCTTGCTGGCGCCGTCCCTCTTCGCTTAGGATTTTGTCCTTCAGCCACTGGTAGCCCTGGGAGAGGACACAGACCCAATGTGGGGGTCACCTGCCTCTCCACGTGCAGATGGCCCGGCATCTCCCCGCAGAGCCTCCGCCCAGGCAGCTGCATCCACTGCCCCTGCCGGGGGCCTCGTCCTGGCTGAGGACCAGACGCAGGCCGGAGCGCATCCACGTCCTTGAAGGACAGGCTGCAGGAGGCTGGAAGCGGGGTGCCCCGAGGCGGAGCTGCCATCTTGGCCCACAGGAGCTCTTCCTTGACCTTGCAGACGCCCCAGGACCACAGTCCTCGGGGGTCCCTGCCTCTGCTCCGGGCTGGGGAGAGGGTGGGCCCTGGATCGGGGTTCTGGGACTCCTGTCCTCCCCGGGGGATCCCTCCTGATTCTCCGTGTGTGTGAGGGCACGGGAGCCAACTGTGACCCTAGTCCTGAGCTCATGCCAGAGAGCTGAGAATCGATGGTGTGTGTGTGTGTGTGTGAATGGTTGACCCCAGTGGATTGGCAGTTATGAGGGGTGGGTAAGGTTGGGAGAACTCCATCCATGTTCTCGTACCTGGGTGGGTGGTGGATGGGACAGTCGAGGTCCAGGGAACCAAGGCCATCTTCCCAGAGTGCTCCCTCCCCTATGTCTACCAGTGCTCCCTCCCCTGTGCCAAGTGCTCACCTTCAGGGAGGCTCTGGAGTAGGGCGGGATGCCACTGTCATACTTCCCGGAGACGATGCCACAAGCCAGAGGGGACCAGGTCATGGCGCCCACGCCTGGAGGAGAGAAGCCAGGTGAGGCGGGGCCTGGGGCGCGTGGGCGCGGGTGGGGAGGGACACCCACCTATCTTGTGGAAGAGCTCCGGCAGCTGCACCTCCACCTTCTCGCGTTGGAACATGTGGTACTCGGCCTGCTCACACATGGGCGGGATCAGGTTGAACTGCCGGGCCACCGAGTATGCCTCCTGTAGGCACAGAGGTCCCGATGGGCTCACGTCAGTCTGGGGCCCAGGAGCCCGGGGAGAGGACGCAGAGGCATTCCTGGGAAGCCCCCCTCCCCGCCCCCAGCTCTCCTGGGAGTCAGAGCTCTTGGGCGTGGAAGAGCAGGGAGGGGCCAGGGAGCCGGGCTGGCTCTGGGGCTGGCACTGCGCTGTCTCGGGCATGGCCCCTACTCTGGGGCCCTGGACCCAGCTACAGCAGTCTCCTCCCACGCTGGGAGCGCAGGGCCTTAGCTTGTAGCTTCCTTCTGCTCCTGCCCTGGGGTGAGCCTAGGCTGAGGCCCCGACCCCCTCTGATCTGAGACTGAGACTTAGCATCTGGGAAGTGTGTGTATGTGTGTGTGTGTGTGGGGGGGGGGGGGTCGTGGTACTGATGCCCTGCAGAGCCCAGTGCTGGCTGTGGGCAGATCAGGAAATGCCAAACTCCCGCTGCTTTACACCAGCGCCCAAGGCCCACTTTTCCAGGCGCTTCTGAAGGCCGTTTCATTTCTGGATTGGAGGTTGAGGGAGACGCAGCACAATGCCTCCCTCCTCCTGCTGCACACCCGGAGGTGACTTCTTTCTCTCTGGGCCTCTCCCCTGCACAGCTCAGAACCGGGCGCGCCCTGATCCTTCCTGAGGACCTGTGGTCCTCAGCCTGGAGCATCTCCACGGAGGAAATGATCATTAGTGAGGCTGAGAGCCGCATGGTCCGAGCTGTGTGACCCTGAGCATGCTCCCTGGCCTCTACCTCACACGGCCGTGGGGGTTAAAGGGGAGCCAGTTCCCAGGGAGTGGGGACTCCATCCCCACCCACAATGCGCTGGCTGTGGGACCCTGGTGGAGGGCATCACAGATGTTTTCTCAGAGAAGCCTCAGGGCAGGCCATGCTAGGTGGGGAAACTGAGGCTCAGAGAGGCAAAGCCCCTGTCCAGGGCCACGATTCACCCAGAGATCTGTGTCTGCAAGGCCTGTGAGTGTGACTGCCCCCCTCCCACGGTGTGGTCCCTCTCCTGGCCCCAGGTCCCCTCCCCCACTCCACACGCAGCCCATGCGGGGTCACCGTACCATGATCTCCATGGAGCTCCAGCGGGACGTGCCCCAGTACATGGCCATGCCCTGGTTGATGACGTGCGTCATGGCCCGCACGGTCTCTGTGTGAGAGAAGGGAGGTGTGGGTGGGGCGGGCCGGGGGTCAGGCCCGACCCGGGGACATTCTGCGAATGCAGGCAGGGTGCTGGGAGGAGGGAGAGGCTGCGGAGTTGTCTTGCAAGCAGTGTGCTTCCTGGCTCTAGCTGGTGGGCTGGGATGGCAGCAGGGAGGAAGGGAAGGAACTCCTACTCCAAGAAGCGGGTCCCCAACACAGCCGCCCTGGCTACTTCCCAGCCTGACGGGAACTCGGTGGCCGGGTGCCTCCCTGGAGGGCCGAAGGTGAGATCTAGGCTCTAGGACGGGGGTGGGGGAGGGCGTCTACCCGGGGGACAAACTGGGGACCCTGTTCATTCCAGACGGGCTGTGAACACATGACGGCGGCAGTCAAAAGGAAACATGGTTTCCCCCGCTGTGCGGCTCCTCCACAATCCCACTGGAATTGGGAGGCCTCCGCGGGCCAGACCATGGCGCCTGTCAGGCCCTAAGTGGCCCCAGAGGGCAGGGCTGGGGGCAGCTCTCCCTGTGCCAGAAGAAGACAGGAAGCCTCGTGGGGACCCTGCTGGTCCAGGCCAGTGTCCCTCCAGGGCGGGCGGGGCCCAGGGCCCTGCGGGCCTGCTCTTCCCTCTGAGAAGGGCTGAGGCTGGGTGCAGACGGTGTGAGGCTCCAGGAGCTCTGGAAATAACTAGAACTCTGTGGAGCAGAGCCTCCCCAAGGCCTAAGGAGTGGGGCTGGATGCCGCGTCCCCCTTGTTTTAGGTAAGTGGGGGGGGGCCATGTCCCCCTTGTTTTAGGTAAGTGGGGGGGGGGCGCCCATCTCTGACAGG
The DNA here is from genome assembly GCF_019054845.1 of Dipodomys spectabilis. Lineage (NCBI taxonomy): Eukaryota > Metazoa > Chordata > Mammalia > Rodentia > Heteromyidae > Dipodomys > Dipodomys spectabilis. The sequence goes on from NW_024871449.1 coordinate 320,010, forward strand.
TGACAGCTCCTTTCTAGATTCAAAAAGTTCTGTGAGCCAATGAAGCCTGCTGGGCCTAGGGGTCCCCCCTTGGCAGCTTCTGCCTCCTGGGGACGTTGTGGTTTGGACAACAGAACCTGGCCTTCCATTTTCAAACTGCCAGCACCCCTCAGCTGGGCGGGGGGGCCGGGGCTGCTCTGTGGAGTCTCCCGGGTCCCACGCTCCGCCTCGCAGAGCGCTCCCCTCCGCAGCGGCCGGCCCCAGACGGGAGGCTGCGGTGCGCGGAGATGGCTGGAGCCTCCCCAGACGGGAGGCTGCGGTGCCTGGAGATGCTGGGGCGTGGAGGCGGCAGGAAGTGAGCCACCCGCCCCCTCTCTGCCCCCCCCCTCACGCAGGGCGGCCATGCTGGCTCCTGTCCTGCCTGTTTTACGACACCCCAAAAGCTGCTTGCTGCTCAGACCACCAGGGCCGGTGGGCTGCTCCCGCAGGCCCCTAGAGCCCCTAGAAACCCGCACTCTGGCCTCCACCCCTGCAGGGCCTGCCCTCTTCTTCCACCCAGGACGTGGCTCGTGGGTCCTCTGTCCCAGCCTGGTGAGGAGCACCGTGGTGGGCAGGGAGTCGGCCTCTCAGGGACCCTCTTGGGTCCCTTTCTATGCCAGCACGTCAGCTGTGGGGAGGATGTGTCTGGTGGGGAAGGGTGGTAGATCTACAGGGGCCTCGTACCCCCTCGCCCCTGCCCCCCAGTGCAGCCGGTCTCCCGCAAGGCTGCCCTTGTTTGGTTTTTAGAGACGCTCCTGTCCGGCCCACCTGGCCACGCAGCTGTAACCTCTTTTTTTTGTTGTTTGCTTTTTTTTTTTTCAGCCAAGGTTTAGTCCACATGCCAGACAGAATGAAGGCAGAGGGTCCCTACTGCCAGCCCCTCCCCGTCCTCCTCCCCCGTCCTCCTCCCCCATAGCTCTCTGGTCATGAAGATCCCAACCAGTGAGACCATGTGATGCCCCGCGATGCCCCTTTCATGTAAGGGTGGGGAGGAGCCCACCTGTGCCAGGAGACAAGGCCGAGGGCTGAGTCTTTCTGGAGTAACTGGGCTCTGGGCACAGCTCGGGGGCGGGGGGGACTGGGAAGAGGCCGGTGTGGGGGTGACATACACGGGAAGGCCCGGAGGAGGAGGTGCTATGCATTTGCCCAGGCCTGAGGTCAGCGGCCCCAGAGATAGGGACGACCGTCCCTCACCTTAGTCTTTAATGCCGGTTGGACAGAGGCAAATCTTTCCAGCGCCTGACAAAAGCCAGGGCACCACAAGTGTATCACAAATAATACATGGGCAGCTCGGGTGGCAGCGCCAGGCGGCAGGCGGGAGCACCGGCGGTGCGGAACGCTGCGCCGTTCCCAGGAGACCCAGGCCGGTCCTGGGGCGGGTCCGGGCCTCTCCTGCGGGGAGGGCAGGTCCGGGCCTGGCCAGCGGGGAGGGCAGAGGCCGGGCCTGGCCAGCGGCCATGTCCCAGGTCTAGGTCTAGAATCAATCCCATCTGCTTAGGTCATCTCCAACAAGGAACGTGACTCTATTTCGACGCCGAAACCTGGTGGCAGGCGTGAGGGGGACCCAGCCACACAGCCACAGAGCTCACAAGGAGTCAGCGTGTTTTGAGTGGGGTGGGGTGGGGTAGCTGGCAGAAACAGAAGCTTGTCAAAGGTGAGCTATGGAGGAGACAAGACTTGGGGGGGGCGGGGGCTACATGTTCTGAAGTCTTCTCGTAGAAACTTGGTCTCCCTGACCCTTCCCATGGAACCATCCAAGATCGGGTTCCCAGGTGAGGATGGCAGCATCCTCAGACCAAGAGGAGCCTCTCCGTCCTCCTCCCTACCCCCCAAAAGACAGCGGGCCAGGGCAGCTCAGCTTAGCGCAGGCACCGCGGGGCATGCGGCGGCGGCGGGCATGTGCGCAGGGGACAGATGGATGACAGCGTGGATGGGTGGCCAGGCCGCTCCAGAGCCATTTTGCTTTCCCTTCACTTGCAAGATGTCCTCATGGGGCGCTCCCCCTCCCCTCGTGTGCATTTTATGGAGAGGTCTGTCATCTGGGGCCAGAGAGTCGTATAAATAAGAACACTGTCTCATAAAATGCAGCTCGGATCAGAAGTCAATGGTGGGCTAAGGGTACTGTGTACCTTCTATGACGAATGTCCTGGCCTTGGAAGAACTAAATGGGTCCCCTGGTGATAAAAGAAAGATTTAGAGACCAGAGTTTATAGCTGTGGGAACACAGAGGCGTGGTATGATACGGGCAGGGGATGCACAAATCACTTGGTGAAGAGCACACATTCTCTTAAAACGTAAAAGAAAAAATATATATACACACACATGTGTGCATATATATATGCATATATACACACACACATACACACATATAAACTAATGACAACAAGTAACTTGAACACAACTTAACTCTCCAAGTCCCTGAAGCAGCAAAGCATAAATGAGAAGATGCTGGTGGCGGGCGGTGGGGGAGATGGGAGGGGCCGCGAGCCAGGAGTGGAGAGAATAAATAAACGCCAAAGAAACCCAAACTGCTTTGCAACGCGCTGAACGTATTTGTTTTTCCTCCTCTAGGTAACCATTTATCCCTCAGAGCAAAAGATTCCTAAACCCTCCCGGTGGAGCCAGGTTGCAGACAAGGCGACAGTTGCCTGGAGTCTCCCATACCACCATCTGGCTGTAAAACCTCCACAGCCCAGAGAGGAGGAGGCACCACCCAGCTCTGGACACAGCCAGGTGTGTTCAGGCGTGGATGCCCATGAGAGAGAGCTGCGACTCAGCCTGGGGCCGCCAGGGAGCTGGACCCCCCCCCCCCCCCGGGACCGGCCTCTGCCCTGCGAGCTCCCTGCTGCCGGCCGCCAGGGCCTCAGGTTAGACCTCTGATCAGCCTGGCTCTGTGCTTCGGGAACCCATTGGGCCCGAGAGGCTGGGGGTGAGGGAGCACCTACCTTCCATGGGAGTGTTGGGGTCTGGGCGGTTGGCAAACACCACGTCTACATACTCCAGCTGCAGGCGCTCCAGAGAAGCCTTCAGACCTGCCGGCGGGGGGGGGAGGGTTACTGCTGTTAGCACATCTGGACAGTTGTGGACCCTCCCTGTGCCCAGCTCAAGGGACCGAGACCCCCACCCCTGCATCTGGAGCTTTGACACAGTGGATGGATGGATTCCTTTGGTGAGAAGCCACCATAGGAATGAGGTATGTCCCAAAGGGGGAGAGGAGCCGCAGGTCCAATGCCCTGGGAGAGGACAAGCCCGGCTCCTTAGCCTGTGGCTGGTGTTGGAGCAGGATGCAAGGAGGGACGGCACCTGTCAGGCCCATGCGGAGGCCCTGGCTGCGGAGCTCATCAGCCTCTCCTCCTGTCTGCTCAGAACCCAAGGTAGACACGTGGGCTCAGTGGGGTGGGAGGGCCTGGGATCGAGTCCCCCCCCACCCCCCCGCATTGTTTCATAGAGTGAATACTACCTTAATAAACTCAACTAGGAAAGCTGCCAAGGCGGTAAGAGCACAGGCTAAGCTCACATCCGGGCAGCCCCATTTGAAACCCAGGCCGTGTCCAGCCGCTTGCCACCTGGCTGGGGTCTAAGGGAAGGATCTAATTCGAGCTCCAGGTGTCAGGGCCTCTGCTGGGTGTGGGGCGGGGCACTGGTTTTGGGGGCCCACCCCGGAGTCCCTCCTCACCTTCTATTATGTGCTTCCGGGACAAACCCCGCTCCGTTTCCGCTCTGAAAAACAGCCCAGCATGTGAGGATGCAAGGGGTTTTAGGGAGTCTTTAGGGATCGTATTTTTGTTATTTACTTATTGTGTTGGTCCTAGGGCTTAAACTCAGGGCCTGGGTGCTGTCCCTGAGCTCTTTTTGCTCCTGGCTCTACTACTTTGAGTGACAGCACCACTTCCAGTTTTTTTTTTTTTTTTTCCCCATAGATAATTGGAGATGAGTCTCATGGGGACTTTGCTGCCTGGGCTGGCTTCCAACCATGATCCTCTGATCTCAGCCTCCTAAGTAGCTACACTGGTGCGGGCTGGGAAGAGGTTTATGATGCTGTGTTAGGCCAAAAAGGTAAGTCAGCAAATATGAGGTGCAGCCCAGTTCCCCTGTGGGGTACCACCACAGGCTCTGGGCTGAACTCCCACGGGGCCAAGTAGAGGGCTGGACGTTGACCCCTGGGGGGTGCCATCTCCCGCTTTTGCCCTTCCATCTCACTTGGATTAAAAAAAAAAACACGTTGAAAATACAAGTGTGTGTGTGTGTGTGTGTTTACCTCTTCTCAATTCTGGGGGTTGCTTGGTAGGCATCCTACCATCATACCTCCAGTCTTGTTTTTTACAGGTTATTTTAGGGATGGAGTCCAGTGAGTGTTCTCAAACTCTGATCTAGATCTGACTCCTGAGTAGCTAGTATTATAGGCATGAACTATCTGCACCCAGCTACATGGTTATTATCCATGCAGGGTTCTGATAGATGACTGGGCAAAGGCCCTGGGTTTGAACTCAAGGACTTGTACTTTCTAGGCAGGCATTCTACTATTTGGGCCACAACCCAGTGCTTTTTGCCCTGGCTGGGATAGACTGTGGCCCTCCTATTTATACTTCCTGCACACGTCAATTACTAAGCCAGATGGTTACTGGTTGAGATGGGTGTAGGGGAGTCTTGTCAATTTTTTGTGACCCTCTTGATCTCCTCCTCCTCAGTAGCTAGGATTACAAATCTGAGGTGCCACACCCAGCCATATGTGTAATAAATTTATGTGACAGAGCCTGCCCAGCTTCAGCGGCAACAAAGAGCCCGATACTAGATGGGGTGACATTCCAGGGATGTGGGGGTAGTTTGGATTGCTCACTAACTTCCTGTTTTCCAGAATTTTTAGGATGTTACCCTTGTAATCAGGGGGAAAAAAAACATGGGAGGAAAAATAATAATCAAGTGAGGCTTGAATATGAGACAAGCCAGCCGCAGCCTGGGGTCTGACAGCCCACCCTCCCGCAACGTCCTCCGATCAGAGAACCCACCAACCACCGGTGGCGACAGCACCTACTTTCCACCCCAGAAGATCTTGGTGGTGATGACGAGGCTGGACCGTCTGTGGGATAGAAAAAAAAAGAAGGCATTATTGGACACAGTCTCTGGGTACTCCCTCAGCTCACAGCACACAGCCCCTCCTCGAGCTGGGAGCCGGGGTGTGGATGGCGGGGGGTGGGGGGGTGGCGGGGGGAGGGGTGGATTTCTGCAGCACACGCCATGTCTGGAGTCCGGGTACTCCCTCACCATGCAGCCAGCCAGCCCCAACTGCAGGCCAGCACAGGGCTGGACAGCAGAGCCTGAATCTTTTTCCTCCTCTGTGCTGGGGACACTGGGCTGTGGCTTTGGTCAGGACCCCAGGAGAGCAAGAGCCAAGGTCCCTTCCAGTGGAAGAATGTAACAGTCCTGTGTGTGACAGTTACCTCTGGTCTCCCTGGGGACCGCCGAGGCAGGTGGCTGCTCCCACCGCACACACCTAGCGTGATCTGGGGCCAGAAGCATCAGCAGCTGCCCAGCGCCCACTCCAGGCCAGAGGGACGCTGACCCAGCAGGCTGCTGGACTGGCTAATCTGTACAGCTTGAATTTGCAAGCAAAGAGGATCTCATTGGGGATCCTTGAGGGCTGAGAACAAACAACCTGACAGGGTGCATGAGAGCAAGGGTGTCCAGAGCCCATGCGGGGTGGGGTGGGGTGGGGTAGGGGCTGCCTGCAAACCGAGTGAGATTCAGAGTGGCAAGTGGCGGGGGGGGGGGGGGGGGGAGGGAGGCAGGGAGGAGAGCAAGCGCGGAGCGGGGCTCCGCCATTCAAGGGAGCAGGGGCCTCTGCTGAGAAGGGACCTCAGGCCCGACAGCCTCCATCACCTTCCTGGAGGCGGCCCCGAGGGATCGGGGCCGGGGCGCCAGGCTGAAGTACTCCTAGTTCTTAGGGGAGCAGGACTGTCCAGCCAGCCTGGGAAGGTAAGGACCGAGTCCAGACAGCCTGCACAGAGGGTCTGAAAATGCTCCACTCACAGGTGGGGCCCGTGAGCCCCTCCTCCGGGCTCTTCTCTTTGGCACCCAGGTTCCTCTGATCCTAAGTGCTCTACACAAGAGGCCTTTGTACGTGGCCTTCCACAGTGGGCGCCTGCTGCTGGCCCTGGCCACTGCGGGAGCCCTTTGGCTAGAGACTGCACGTGAACGCCAGGCCTCTGCTTCCCCGAGGAGGCGCAGTGCGGCTGGTGCTCCGGTCTCCACGCTCCTGCTCTCTAGCAGAGCCGCCTCTACCATGTGGAGAGCTGGACTTTACACCCACCAGGGGACTTGAAGACCCTTAGCCCTAGCTCCTTGAAGGGAAGCCCCCTGTGGTGTGGACACTGGATCCCCTTGAAGAAGCCACTTTCTTTCTGGAACACTCTCTCAATTGATTGATTGATTGCACTGGTACTGGGGCTTAAACTCAGGGCCTAGGCACTGTCCCTTAGCTTTTTTTGTTCGAGGCTGGTGCTCTACCACTTGAGCCATGGCTCCACGTCTGGTTTTTGGGTGGTTTACTGAAGATAAAAGTCACAAGGACTTTCCTTCCCCAGGCTGGTTTTGAACCTTGATCTTCAGATCTCAGTTTCCTCCATAGCTTGGATTACAGGTGTGAGTCACTGGCACTCAGCTAAAGTTTCCCCTTTCAGCAAGGGCTTCCAGGCCTTGGCCAGGGCCTGACAAGGTGATGCCTGGATGTTCCATTTGTAACCAACCAGCAAAGAGCAACCTCCAAGCCCTCATTCTTCCCAACCCAGCACCATCCAAGCCCAGGCTAGCTCCAGGCAGCCTGCTCACCCCAGCCAGGAATCCCAGAATGCATCTGCTGCCCTGTGCCACCTCCCACCCTGCCTTCCCTGTGTGTATGCTCTGGGGACAGACTGCAGAGAGAACCGAGTAATTACCTCCATCCCTTCTTCTTAATGATGTTTCCTAATACCACTTCAGCCCTGCAAAGCAAGAGCAAGACATGGGGATTGCATCATGGCACGGCGGAAAGAAATCAAGCCCAGCCCCACAGTGACAACCCTCTGTAAAACAAATGCCACTGGCGCTGGCAGTGTGGCCCCGGCCTGGCAGCTCGTTCTAGAGGGTGCGTGGCCTGGGGCTGCCCCAGGCTGGTAGGGGGAAGTTCTGCTAATCTGCTATTCCCCTGAGGAGCCTGTGGGCCTCTGCAGGTTCCTGGAGCAGCAGCCACAGCTCTGCGGAGAAAGGAAAGGCCCACAGCCACGCATCTGCCCGCTTCCTTGGCCTGCTGGAAATTCACTGAGAGAAATGGCTGGCAATGCTTCACAGGCGAGATCTCCACATGCGCCTGTTTATAAAAGGCCTCCTCTGTGTTCCGACAACCAACACCGCTCCAAAGGTGGCATTTCCAGGAGCACGGCATGCGTGTCTGCGCGCATGCACATGGGCATGCGTGCTGGCGCGTGTCCTTCTTGTTTCTCGATTTGGAGCAACAGAGACGCCAGGCCGCCCGCTCCTGTTCTGCTTTGATGCCACTCTGGGTTTCGCGTCAAAGCTCGGGCCAGCTGGGGTCACGAGCAGGCTGTTCCAGCCTCGCTTGGCACCGCAGTGCTGGATTAACTTTTAAGAACTTTCTCTGTGTAGCAAAATGTTTCTGAGCAAAAACAACAGACGGGAATGAGCCATCCCCGTGCTACATTCCAATTATAAAAGCGCTTGAGTCATCCGCTCAGAAATAATGGGCTCTAATTTGCAAGCTGTTTAGCATGCATTCTGAATGCGCCTAAGTTATGGTCAGGATGCACGGGAAATTCACCCAGCCCTGGCCTCTTCCTCTCGTTCTGAGGTCCTTGACCATGGGTCTGGAGAGGAGGGAGGTGGGGTGGGGCTGCAGTGACTGAAGACATCGGTCTGGCCCAAGCCTGTTGCTGGTTATCCTGGCTGCAGACTGGGAATGTAGAAGGCTCACAAGTCACCAGGGGCACCAGAAATCCTGCAGTCCTCTGGAAACTGTCCAAATGAGTGTCAGCGTGAGAAGCATGATGTGTACCTGGCCAGCTCGGTCAGCAAAAGGGCTGGTGCTGGCCGACTGCCTACCCCAAGGGCACTCTGAGTAGACATTGCTCTCTCGGGCCTTGTCTCCTAGCCACGGACTCCTCAGAGGCCCTGGCCCAGGACCCAGCGTGCTTGCTCTGCATGCCAGTCCTATGCGTCCAGGGGAGGGCAGGGGGCGTGGGGAGGGTCCTGCAGGCCGCTGAGCAGTGGAGGGGTGCGGGACCTGTGTGCACAGGGCTGGGTCGTCTGAAGCTGCTTGCTAGGTGCACACGTGGGCAGAGCCCAGACAGGAGCTGGGCTAGCGAGGAGGCCCAGGGAGGGAGAGGCCTCTGCGCCGGCATCTGGGCTGCTTTGACCTCAGACTCTTCAGCTCAGTGAATCTGTCTGGAAAGCGTTTCCTCTTGATTGGAAACCGCTGTTAGTTTGGAAAGGGTAGGAGGGGGCTGTGGCACTGAAGAGATGGAAAGGCTGCTGACGGGGATTGGAGGTTTAGGGGAACGGGGGTGGAGGGGGGCGGTTCCCCACTGTCAGCCCCCTACTCCATGGCTGGGACTTGGGCAGGGGCTCAGCTGGGTGCTCTGAGACCCGCTGCAGGCCGCAGGTCACAGCCCAAGCTTCATGAAACAGGTGGCAGGCCCCATGGCCAGGGTCCCCAGCAATCCAGAGCTGCAGCCAGCCCAGCCACGGGCTGGAGGGGGGCGGGGCAGAAAGAGGACGGAGAGAGAGCCAGCAAATGAGTCCACAGACAAAAGCTGAGTTTTGGAAATATGAAGCGGGAGAGTGGATGATTTGATTACAGCCAGTCTTTAAAATCGAAGCCAAGCGGCCTGGCTGGAGAGAGCTGAGTTTGGACATCATTGAGTAGGAAAAGTTCACTGCCAAGATGGGAGGTGCTTCCTTCAGCTCTGGAGCCCAGGCCTGCCTCTCCAGCTCTAAGGTTAAGCCACATTCCCTGCAGTTCTAATTGCATCATTAAGACGTGGAAATGTCAGGTGCGTGTGTGAGCGTGTGCGCGCGTGCATGGGCAGAGCTTACTGCAGGTCACCACACGCCAGACAACAGCTTAACCGCAGCTCTAGCCCGGCGCCCCGTCTTTCACACCAGAAGGACTGTGGTCACTTTGGTGCTAGGGCGCTTGGGGAGCAATTCTCGGCTCATAAAAATGCCTCCTGAGGCCATTTACAGTTTAAGCAAGGAGGCAGAGTGGAAGGCAAGGTTGGGATACTCTGGGGAGCAAGAGTTCCAGATACCAGAGTTCAGGCGTTTCCCAGGCGCGCTGTACCTCCTTTCCTCTGTGTGTGTGTGTGTGTGTGTGTGCGTGTGTGTGTGTGTGCGCGCACGCGCACACGCGCGCGTGTATCTGTGAGTATGCGTGGGGAGGGGGGAGAGGGAAACACGCACTTGCCAGCTGCGTAGACTTCGGCTGTGTCAAACAGGTTGATGCCATTGTCGTAGGCCAGGGTCATGAGCTGCTCTGCCATCTGAAAGGAGAAAACCGGAGTGACTCGTGTTCCACACTGTCTGCCAGCCCATCCGGTGCCCAGGCCTGCACCCAGCCCTGGACGGCTCCCCACCCCCCCCCAACCCCCCCGCGACCTGTGGGCCGCGAAGGCAAACTCTCAGAACCATCCTTTCAGGAGAGCAAAGAAGGCAAAAGGGATGAAGGCACCGCTTATGAATTTCTTGAGATCAGGGACTACTGATCTTTTTTTTTTTGAGGGGGAGGGGGGCCTTGAACTCAGGGCCTGGGCGCTGTCCCTGAGCTTCTTTTGCTCAAGGTTTGCACTCTACCACTTGAGCCACAGCGTCACTTCCGACTTTTTCTGTATATGTGGTATTGAGGAATAGAACCCAGGGCTTCATGCCTGCTAGGCAAGCGCTCTACCACTAAGCCACTTTCCCAGCCCATGGGACTACCAATCTTTCAGGGGTCATGATAGAGGGAAGGCCTCAAGCCACACTGAATAGCATCGTCCAGAATTCACCAGAAGATGGCCTGATTGGGGAGAGGGTCTCTGTGAATGCAGGCAGCAAAAGGGGCGTCATGTTGGGTCCATCGTCGGGTACGGATGACTGAGACCATCCTAAGGAGAGAGACACAGGCACAGAGGCGACCCCGTGAGGATGGAGCAGAGATGGAGGGGTGTGTCTGCAAGCCAAGGAATGCCAGCCAGCACTGGAAGGTGGAAGAGGCAGGGGACAGAGCCCCTGCCTCCTGGCTTTGGAGAGGCTCCAGCCCTCGTGACACCGGTGGCTCTAGAACTGTGGTCGGGTCAGTTTCTGTTGCTTGAGGCCGCCAGCCCAGTGGGCACCGTGATGGCAACACCAGGGCACCCGTGCACCTCCTGCAGGAGTGAGACACCTCTTGGCAGGATCACTGTTTTTTCCTAACCCTGGGGCTTGAACTCGGGGCCTGGGCGCTGTCCCAAAGCTACTTTTGCTCAAGGCTAGCACTCTACCACTTGAGCCACAGCGCCACTTCCACTTTTTAGGTAGTTTATTGGAGATGAGTCGCATGGACTTTCCTACCCAGGCTGGTTTTGAACCTCAGACCTCAGCCTCCTGAGCAGAGGATTACAGGCGTGAGCCACCGGCGCTGGGCTGGTGAATGTGTTTTAAGCTCTGTTGTGTCTAGTTAAATCGCACTGACTTCTCTGTGGCGATATGAAGACTGCATTGTTACCTTCTTCAGACCGACACAGAAGGCTCAAGGCTACCGGTCCACCCTAGCTGTCCACCAGGTCTTGCCCCTTGGGCTGAGCCTGAGCTCCACCAGCAAACTCCAACAGAGAACCAGGAACTGGGGAGCCTGCCTGCACCTGCCCAGCAGGAGTCTCCTTCCCCCTCCTCCGGCCTGGCCATGTGTCCCTCAGGATAACGCGGCTGTCTGTCCGTGCCCAGGCTCAGCCCAGGACCCAGGCCTCTCCCCGCTCCCAGGAACCCCAGGGTTGGCTGAGTAATTCTTATGACCTGCTCTACCCCCAGCCACTGCAGGACCAAGAGCCAGTTGAAGATTCTAGAAACTTCTCTCTATACGGAGCTCAGAAGCCCAGGAGCCAGGCAGACATGAGGAACAGAGGGGGAGCCATGGGGGACCCCACAGGAGGCCCAGCACGGGCGGGGTGAGTCCACCCCCCACGCTGCTCAGGGGAGGGAGGTGTAGCGTCACCAGATCCCTTAGGTTTTCAACAGATGCCAGGATCCCAGGGACTTTATCCCCAGGGAAACGCAAACAGTTCAGAGATTGTGCGGCCCCAAGCCAAGCTGCTGGGCGGCTGAGGTTGGAGGCAGGAGCTCAGGGTGTGGGGTCTCTGGATTCACCAGCAGGGCTCTGCTGTTCCTCGCTGCGTGGCTCCAGAGTATCAACAAGGCAAATGCATCATCGCTACGCCCTTCCCCTCTGGGCTGCCTTGCGCTGGCTCCGCCAGGCGCTGTTCTGCATGGGATGCATCGTGCTAGCCCAGCTGAGCCTTACCCAGAGCCAGGCCCAGCCCCAGCTCTGCTACTTCAGGATCTGCTGCATTTTGGGCGGGTCCCAGGACACGGGTGCACAGAACAAAGAGGGGAGAAGTCTCAACTCCCTGGGCAGCAGCCGGCGAGCCTACCAAGACCAGAGGCTTCTATTCCAGATAATCAAAGCCAAGGCCTTCCCTGACCCCACGTCCTGACCTCCTGCCCCCATCCCAGCACCCTGCCCCGGCTTTGCCTTTGCTGGCCTGGCCTCACGCCCGCTCTCTGCCTCGGCCTTCCCCTCTGTCCCGTACCACCCAGGAGCCTCATCCGCCCTCCTGGCTCTGCCCCCCTCTTCTGTGGGCCACTGTTTCAGGGCGCCCCAGAAGTATGGTGTCCCTGGACTCCTCGAGGGTTCGTGCAGGTTTATGCAGAGGGACTTTGCAAAGGGAATTATGAGAAAAGTTATTCTCTACCTGGCACCACAAACGTCCCTGTGTGAGGAGGCAGCGGAGAGCTCACAGTCGGAGGAGGAGATAGAGAAGCATGCTGCGGAGATGGGAGTGGGTGAGGCGGCCAGCAGCTGGCAGAAGCCAGCGGGGCCCGGAATGACCGTCCTCCAGGGCCCCTAGAGGAGGGAGCACAGCCCTGTGCCGCCGAGCCGGGCTTAGCTCAGCAACGATGAGCTCACACCTTGGTGTGTGTGTGTGTGTGTGTGTGTGTGTGTGTGTGTGTGTAATGGAGATTAAACTCAGTACCTCAAGCTCTTATTTGGTCTATTCTGCCCAGGGCTGGCATGCTACCAATTGAGCCACACTTCCACTCCTGGCTTTTTGTTGGCTAACAAGATAAGAGTCTCATGGCTTTCCTGCCTGGCTTTGAACCATGATCCTCAGATCTCAGCCTCCTGAGTAGCTTGGATGACAGGTGCGAGCCACCGGCACCCCCTTTGTTTTTGAAGTCACCAGTGGACAGTCATTTGTTACAGTACCACAGGACACTGATATATTCCCCACAGCACTTATCCATCAGAGAGCATGCATTTCCGGCTTTCCCGCGCTTGTCTTCTGTGACAGATGGCCGCCGAAGGCAGGCACCTGTCATTCGGTGCTGCTCACTGAACATGAGCTAAATAAGGCAGCGTCCTCTAGCTGGGGAGCTGGTGACCCCCGACTGGCCACTCCTGCCACCTCCTCCCTGTCCTGGGTGCTGCTGGCCCCGCTATGCCCACCCCTGGGAGGTCCCTTCTCCCTGATTTCCACAATGTGTGCCCCAGAGAACGGTCACCCTGAACACGCCTGGTTCTCTCGCAGAGGGGAAAGCCTGGCCGACCCCGAGGGTGGCAGACCCCGCAGGACCTGCTGAAGATGGGGAGCCAGTCTTAGCCTCCCTCACAAAGACAGGTTTAACTGTGACCCCTGTGACGCGGGAATGGCGCATGGGGTGACTGGACACGGGAGGTTTCAGGGCCGTGAAACTGTGCACTGCCGTGATTTGGGGGTCTTCCGTGCGTTTCCCCCGCTGAACTGCAGTGCTAACCTACAGACCGCAGTAGATGTTGTTTCCATTTGCTCTACAGGTCCCTGTCCTCATTTAACTGAATCTCTACTATGGGACTCTGATTCTTTCCACTGTCAGAGATACAGAACTGGAGTCAGAAGCAACCTCAGGTGACAACAGAGGCTACCTCCAGTCAGCCCAGCCTCCCCCCGGGGGACAAGCGACCACCCCGCCCTGGTAGGAGTCCCTCAGAGCCGTGAGGCAAGTATGGCTGCATCTCTATGGGCCTGAATAATGCTGATAGGGCATTAAGTGAGATGCGGCACAAATTTCCCAACTTAGCCTCAAAGCCTGTGCGTGACAGGGAAGGGAGCAGCGGTGTGAGGTCACAGCCTGGAGGCCTGACTCTGCCCAGGGCAGTTCCACTAGTGGCTGGCCACGGACTCTTAGAGTTACTGACACCTTCTACTTCCTTCTACCTCACCGGGAGGGACAAGGCAATTTGTCTTGGTGTGCCACAAAACATGGCTGAGGTTTGGGGGATATGTGTGTAGGGATACGGGGGTGGGGAGGGCAGGGAGTGCTTGATCCTTTCCTGCAATGCACCAGGCAGTAAATGATCCAAAGGCTCCAGTTCTCGGCTCTGCCTTTACAGTGAAAGTCACGGAAGTGTGATGGAATGGGCGTGGCTGTGTGCCAATAAAACTTTTCCTGGAGAGTCAGGAAGTAGATTAGGTTAGCAGGGGTCATGGTGTGATAAAAAAAATGCCATAAACAGTGGTGAAGGTTGTAAAGGAATAGGAAGGAACCAGTGCTACGGAACTGGACCCTTGAAAGGATCAATTTCATAGTTCATGGATTTGATTAAGAAATAACAGTAAAAAGGCAGTGCCGAGGCGTCCCAGAGCCTTGCCAGCTCCATCGGGCAGCTCACCTGGAAAGCAAAGACCCGGCCTCTGCTTCTGGGCAGCAGCCAGGGCCACTCACACTGGACGTATTGATTTCTTTTGACAATAACTGTAGGATTTAATACAAGAATTCCTCCTGCTCCTTCGCTCAGTCATTTTTTGCCTGCTTCAATCTTTCAGACCCCGGACACTGTCATGCATTATGTCCTCTGTCCGCCCAACTCGGCCTTATATACAGATGACCTCCAATATCTTTATCCCTGGGGAGACTTGGTGGCGGGCCACCCTGAGCTACCAAGGGGTCATTCGTCAACGTTCTCTGGTGTGACCAATTTGTCACGCAAGGGATGCCAGACGTCACCTATAGGATGGCTCGCGTCTGTCACAGGATGTCACAGCAGTGCTGTCTGGGAGTGACACCCTTTTATGGACTCTTCCATCCACACTGAAAGTGAAATGGGCTGGGTGCCGGGGCCCACGCCTGTAATCCTAGTGACCCAGGAGGCTAAGATCTGAGGATCACAGTTCAGCGCCAACCCAAGCAGGAAAGTTTAAGAACCTCTTATCTCCAATTAACCAGCAAAAGGCTAGAAATGGAGCTGTGGCTCAACTGGTAGAGCACCAGCCTTGAGTGTAAAGCTAAGGGACAGTGCCCAGGGCTTGAGTCTAGGCCCCAGTACCAGCACACTCACACTCAAAAAAAAGTGAACGGAGGCCCAGTTAGGCGCTACTTATTTAGAGCAAACCACACAGGCCTCCTGGCTCTGATGTCTCCTCTAAGTGGAAAGAAGCAGTCTGGTGGCTCAGATGAAGCCTTTGGCCTGCGTTAGACATTCTTGACTTCATCCTAAAATAGCCCACGTCCAGCAACCTCAGAACATGGCGGGTGGGGAGCGGGGAGGTAGTCAATCGTTCTAAGACCAGCTACTGACATAAAAAGCAAAACCAGAGATGAGCAACTACAGCTCACAAGGTCTCAAATCAATTCACTTATTAATGTTTAAAGAGCAGCTCTTCCAACAGAACACAGCGCACAGGTGACTGTAGGTCTGGCACAGGTGCCCCGAGCTCTCGGAACAGCGCTACTCCTCTTTCCGGATATCCAATTCCCCTCCCCACCCCGTCCCCCATCCCCCGTCCCCCATCCCCCACTCTAGAGCATAACCTGTCTGAAAATTCATCCTCCCCTCTCTCCTTCTGAGAGATCCCATAACGCTGGCAGAGTCTGACGGGCTCTCCCTTAATGTCCTCCTTGTACCCCAATGGTGCGGAGCTAAGGTCCAGCAGATGTGCTCAGCTATGCACCCACAGCGGTACTGAGGGGCCGGTGTGGTTCGGAGCGTGGAAGGACATCAACCCACTCAGACTCTTTGGGGGAACCGCAGCTGCTGCACCGAAACGCCCACACGGGCAAGCGCCGATGTTTTACACTCACACAGACGCCTGAAGGGCGAGCTGGGTCTGGGGGAGCTGTGGCACGGGTGTCACCCGCCCGAGGCCCCCGAGCTTCCAGGAGTGGAAGGGACTACTGAGACTCGGCGCCAGTGCAGGGCTGGCACCAGGGATGGCATCTTCCTTGGCCCGTGTGGCCTGCTGGGCCGGGGCAGGGCACCCTCCACAAACAGGAAGAGGGCGGCTCCCACCAGCCACTCTAGCCCAGTGCCAGGGCTGAGCCCCTGCTGGACGCTAGGTCCAGGGAGCCCCGTCTTACCTCGTCGGTGATCTGGCCTCCGAAGGTTACCCATGTTCCTGGAAGGAAGCACAGAGATTCAAGTCAGACAGCCTACCGGGGACCATATCTGTCCTGTGGGTGCAGCCGCAGGCCACAGGTGGCCACGTTACTCTGCAGTTCTGTATGGGGACAGCTGACGCTCAGGACAAGTCTCCAGACTAAGGAGGCAGGAGTCCTTAGGGCAGCTAGCCGGCCGCAAGCCCTGGAGGACACCGCGGACCGGGCTCTGATTCCAGGGACCCCTTGAAGCCACGGGCAAAAGGGTTCCACACAAGGTCCTTGCTGTTGCTGGGGGCGGGGTGTTGCGGCCAGAGGGGCCTATCATGTTCCCCATAAAAGTATTAGACAGGGAATTCTTTGGACAGAGCTCACGTCTGGAGAGAGAGATAAAGGGGAAAATCAGAGCCTTTCCTGGGGGAGTCTCTGAGTAGCTGACCCAGTGAGAAGTCTTCCCAGCATGCCGAGGGCTGGGAAAAGCTGGGACTTTCTGCTGGGGGCAGCAGGGCTCCCCGGTCTCCTCTGCCCATCTGCCAAGGCTGCAGCACTGTCTGCTCCTCCTCCCCGGCTGCCTCCTGGTTCTCACAGCAACCCGGCCCCCGAATCCCAGGCTCTGGCCTTCCCTCCTTCACCCATACTCACCGAGCCCCAGGCAGGAGACCCGCAGGCCGGACTTGCCCAGATTCCTGGAAAACAAACAAACAAACAAACAAACCCAACAACCACATTTGAGTCTTCCACATCGGGACAAGATGCTGCTAGCCAGGCTCAGCTGTGATGCCTCCCTGGTCTGTTCCCCCACCAGCCCCTCGGAGCCAGGCCTCTGCTCCCTGCCCTGGGGGTGACGCCCCATCTCCTGGGCCCCCACTGGGCGTGGCATGCTGCCGTGCCGTGGTGACGCAGCACTGACTCGAGGGCAGGTGCCGAGGGATGCCATCTTGTATGCGCTGCAGCAGGGCTGGCGTAGGCCCGTGGTGTGTCCACGGGGTCCCGGGCTGACCAGAGGTCACACTTGGGACTTGGTGGGTCACTACTCCCCTCTGGAGAGCCACAGGGCTGGGCTGTGTCCCTGTGACCTTGAGGCTGGAAGTTTGGAGGACAGTTCAGTTCTCTAGCGAAGTGGCCCCCACAGCTGCCCGGAGACATCGAAGGACCGGGAGGTGTCCACGGTGGGGTGCACTCCAGAGCTCACACACGTGGGCCTCAAGCCATCACCGGCATCCTTAGGAGGCTGTGGGGCCTAGAGCGTCTGGAGCCAGGCCACTCTGTCAGCTGGGTTTGGCAGGCCTCCTGCTTGAGGTCCTCATGGTAGAGACGCCGGATCGCATGCGGAGCCAGAGCAGGGAGTGAGGAGCGGGCAGCTGCCCCTGGGCGCAGGCCACGGAGGTGCTGTGTGCTCAGTCCTATTTATGGGTGAAACGGGTGTGTCCCGCCCCAGATGGTGAAGCTGGCAAGTGGCGCCCCCACGAGCGGGGGTCTGGCACCTCCCTAGAGAGGGGGCACTGACTTCCCGGGATCTGCACGGTGCTGCTCAGCTCCGTGATGCGGGGGTCAGTCAGCACCGAGAGCCAGCGGGCCTTCCTCGGGACCCGGCACCCCCCGAGGCACCCCTTCTTCTCCCTTGGGTAGAGTCTTTTGTCTCATCCTCAGATTACTCCACGCGAGTCCGGGCCCCCCTGGGAAGGTGGCAGGGAGCGCGTTTCACGAACACTCCGACCTTCTGCAGAGTGGCAGATTTCCCTGGCCGCCAGACCCCTGCTGGGGCCTGCTGGATCAAAAGTGCTCGTGATATGGGTGTATGCAGAGTCTCACTAAACAGCTTGAGAACAACCACACTGTGTGTCACCCAATTTTATTTATTTATTTTTGGTCAGTCGTGGGGCTTGAACTCTGGGCCTGGGCGCTGTCCCTCAGCTCTTCAGCTCAAGGCGAGCATTCTACCACTTGAGCTACAGCGCCACTTCTGGTTTTCTGGTGGTTTATTGGAGATAGGAGTCTCACGGTCTCTCCTGCCCAGGCTGGCTTTGAACCGCGATCCTCAGATCTCAGCCTCCTGAGTAGATAGGATTACAGGCGTGAGCCACCAGCGCCCGGCGTGTCACCCAATTTTAAATGGCCAGGTTTTCTTTCAAAATTTCCCATCAAAATGGTCCAGCTGCCAGCTGATTCTTCCCCCAGGAGGATTTTTTCTTTTTCTCTAAATGAGAACTTTTTTTTTTTTTGGATCCTGTTGTGGGGCCTGAACTCTGGGCCTGGGCGCTGTCCCTCAGCTCTTCAGCTCAAGGGTAGAGCTCTACCACTTGAGCCACAGCGCCACTTCCGGCTTTTTTCTTTTTGCTTATGTGGTGAGGAATCGAACCCAGGGCCTCATGCATGCAAGGCAAGCGCTCTACCACTGAGCCACCTTCCCAGCCCTCTAAATGAGAACTTAAAAGCAGCAGATTTCTCTTGCAGGAGAGCACTGGGCAGCTTTCCCACTGCTGGGGCCTGGGTCACCGGACTCGGACACACACGCCTCCCTTCTCTAAGAGGCAGGAACCCAGCGAGACAGCACTGGACATGGGAAAAAGGCACCCAGAGAGATGGCACAGGATGTGGGGGAAGTCCTTTTCCTTGTACAAAACAGACAGGGGACAAAACAGGGCTTTAATACAACTGTGTTAAAAAGGGAGATGAGGCTTCTGAGCTTTATTTCCCCTTTTCAGCCAGTGACGATCTCATAGCGCCCCAAGTCTTACATGTATATGCCAACCCATGCCACATGTGTGCAGGGCAGATGGACAAGAGGCCTGACTTTACTTTATCATATGTAAATTCTGTGGGTGCAGGGTCTACTGAGTAGAAAGGGAGACTTCTTCCATTCTGGGTAGAAAGTAACTGGACGGACACAGTGTCTTATGCCTGAACTCTTAGCTATGTAGCTGAGGCAGTAAAGTCTGTGAGATCTTATCTCCCATAAGAAGCTAACCCAGGCAGGAAAATCTGTATGCCTCTCATCTCCAATTAACCATCAGAAAGCCAGAAGAGGTATAGATCAAGTGAGAGAGCACATGCCTTGAGCAGAAAAAAAAAAAGCTAAGGGACAGTGCCCAGACCCTGAGTTCAAGCCCCAGTACCAGCAAACAAAGCAGGACAAGTAACTGTGGAGGGACACGATCAGGTTTCTCAGAAGAGATGGGAAACCCAGGGGGGCCTGGGCGGGATCAGCACACCCCTCTGAAGACGCTAGGCCTTCTTCCAGGAAATACTCACGGATGCCAATACCGCCATGGCCCTGTTTGCCATGTCAGGGTGTTTGAAGAGCCCTGGACCCCACTGGGCCTGGTCTAGATAAATAGATAAATCCACGCATTTGGGAGGGAGGCTGGGCCTCTGCCTCTGTAAATTCCTGCAATTTCTCCACTGCGATTTCCCTTGGTCAAAAAGCTTTAGGTGTATTTTCCTGAGAAATTGCCTTTTATCAGTACAGTGGTGGGGCGAGGACTCAAACCCAGGCCCTCAGATGTTTATGGGGAGGCAGGTGAGGACATGAGAGGAGAGGCTGAGGAGCAGGGACACCTGTTGCCCGCCAGCTGGGGAGGAGAGCAAGACTTGTCCTGCCCTTGAGTCCCCTCGTCTGAGTCTGGCTGGCATGAGGCGAACCTGCTTCCCCAAAAGGCTCTGAGCTGTTTCTGGTGCTGCACAGGGACCCGGGGCGTGCGGCTCCTCTGTGGCTTCTCCACCCACCACCCACAGGAATACTTGAACAAAACTAGGACACTGCATGACGCTGGGACTACCCTGCCCCACTTGTTTCCCGGCTAAAATGATGGTATTAGTTCTGCCATCTGCTTCCGGGCCTCCGGAGAAGGAATGAGAAGGGACAGGGTACCTCCAGGCTGAGAGCTTTCTATATAAGAACAACTGTGCAGTGGGGGGGAGGGGATGGAGCGCCACAGAACAGAGCAGATGGGGCCTGCCGCTACTGGAACCCAAAAATCGCCATCTAAGGATCTTTCTTTTCTTCTGCAATTAACCTTCCAGTACTGGACCTTGAACTCAGGGCCTGGGCACTGTCCCTTAGCTTTTTCACTCAAGGCTGGAGTTCTACCACTTGATCTACACCTCTTCTGGCTTTCTGAGATGAGAGCCATACAAATTTTCCTGCGTGGGTTGGCTTTGAGTAGGGACAATGACAGACACGAGCCACCTCACTTCCTCTAAAGATTTTTTCTCCTGGAAGTGGCGCTGTGGCTCAAGTGGTAGAGTGCTCACCTTGAGCTGAAGAGCTGAGGGACAGCGCCCAGGCCCAGAGTTCAAGCCCCACGACCGACAAAAAAAAAAAAAAAAAAAGATTTTTTTCTCCTAATGAAAATGACATCATGTTAGCATAGTTGGTCAAAATCTCCAAACCCCAATATTGTTGATCTTGGTGGAAAAATGACTAATAAGGACTCCTAACTGGAGTGCCTGTCAGGTAGCCACGGATTGCCCGGCACCGCTTGACACTGCACTCCGGGACTTTGTGAAGGATTAGAACCGGAAGATGCCAGGAAGTTATGGATGCTCTTAAAATGGAGTACAGGGCATTTCATTTTAGCCGTTTGGCTGGAGGACGAAAACCGGGCGAGGCACGGAAGGGCAACCCTGTCTGGGTAAGGGGTTTAGACCTGAGGGAGACAGGTGTTTCCCCCTTAGCGCCTGGCTCAGCCATCACTCCTAACAAGCCACGCTGTGATGGTTAATTCGGTTGTCAGCTTGATGGGACTGACAGTTGCCTGGCTGATTAATGAGGCGCACCTCCGGGTGTGTCTGTGCTGGAGTTTGCAGAGACACTCTGATCTAATCAGTGGTCTAATTCCTTGATGGACTCATGATCTGAGGCACTGCTGGGAGGTGGTGAGAAGCAGGCGGTGGTCTGTTAGAGGAAGCTGGTTAGAGGGGGCTATGCCCTGACCTGGCCACTTCCTGTCTCCACTCTCTGCTTCCTGTCCTCCAGGAGAGAGCTGCTCTGCTCTACCACACCTTCCTCACCAGAGCGACTGAACCCTCTGAACCCCCGAATCTGTTCAACAGTCTGCCTCATTCCTAAACTCCAGGCTTCTGTGTCCCCACCATAGGCTGGGACCTGTCTGCTCTCTTACTGGAGAGACGGGCTCTTGTGGCTAGAAGTGCTCCAGGTGGACCTGAACCCAGGTCCCCAGGCTGCCCACTCTTCACTGCCCCATCTTGCTCTCTCTGCATACATATGAGCACCTACGTGTGCACATACAGAGATCGCCTTCCAGCGAGTCTTGAGAGGGAATTCCTTCACAGTGATTTCTCTGTGCAGAAACAGGCTCACTATTAACTCTTCTACTGAATGGTTCTTGGATTGACTTAAAAGTTATGGGAGGCGACTGTAAGTTTCCAGACTAATATAGGTCGCACGCACATATTCACTCCCAGCTTTTGCTCCCCACCCAACCAAAGATAGTAACTCCAGAGCTTTTAGAACATGGAGTTCTATTCTGGGTCCTCCTCACCAAACAGAGGCTGGGGACAAAAGTCCTTTACCCCGGAGGCCCAAGAGCATCCAAGGTCCACAGGGCCGGGGTGGAGGGGTGGGGGAGGGGACAGGGCCATCCCCAGGGGTGTCCCTTACACGCAGGTCCTCGGCCCGGCGCCTCCTGGTGTTGGCTCTGGGGAGGTCTCAGTTACGGGGAGGTACTCTCCATACTTATGAGTTGGCATCAATGCCGGGTCCGGATCCAGGCCGCTCTCCTCCGCCTTCCTAGAGCTATCTGTGCTGGGACGGCGTCAGGTCACCAAGAGGCACCCCAGCCCCTGGCTCCTGCTTTGAAAGCACAGCTCCTAACTGGCCGTTCCAGCCGGCTCAGGCCCCGGAGGCAGAGCTCTTCCCCTAGGGGCACTGTGCTCAGGAGCAAAGGGCCCTGGGGTCTTAAATGGCCAGACCACAGCAGGGTGCCCAGAGCTGCCCCAGGGCCCTTCCTCCCCTTCCATCCCAGGGCATAGGAGCAAGGCTGCGGGTGGGGACCAGGGACGCAGAGAACAGGAGGGAGGCCTTGTCCCAGACACTCAGATCTTCCCCACGTAAGACTCACAGAACACAGAGCGAGGTAGAACACGAAGCCCCTGTGGAGGGGAACAACACAGCCTGGGCTGAGCGTGGTGGGAAAATGGACTGCCCTGTGCCTGCCTGAGCCAGGGTCCCTGCTGGACGAAGCCAGGCCTGGCTCCGGAAAGTTCATTCTACCACAGGCCTCACTTGATAGCCTCAACTCTGACGAGTGCTACAAATATCTCAGCCCACCCACGGGTATCTTCTGGGGCCTCTGTGCTGAGGAGGACAGGAGGATGTGGGGGTGCCTGGGAGGAGCCGGCGGAAAGCGAACGGAGGACGGCGAGCATCCGCACCCCTCTACAGTCGTGGAGAAGCGGCTTGGGGCTGAGTGGATCCTCAACTTAATTCTGACCAAGTGTGCTGAGCACTGAGACCCTGCCCCCCAGCCCCCCCCAGCCCTGCCCCCCCCCCCGCTCCTCCCCGGCTCTCGGCACACTGCCCAAAGCCAGGAGAGTGGGTTTTGAGACGGGAGGAGGAAGCCGCAGCCCCCACCCGCAGTGCCCGCGTCCCCGCAGCGCCCCGCGGTCCCCCGTACCTATATCTCACCCCAGGCTGCTTCACGCTGGCATCGCTAGTGCTAGGGGTGCTGTGCACGGACAGCTGTCCCAGGCTCCGGGCCACCATGGCCACCGCCCGGAAGCGGCTGGGGCTGCCGGCTGCCGGCCGGCCCAGACGCTCCTCGGGGCCCCGGCTCTTGAGGCTGTGCTCCGAGCACACGAAGGACACCTGCATCTCCGCGCCGGGCTCCACTCCTGGCTGTCTCTCCCTTCAGGCCAGGTTCAGAAGTCATCCAGCCCCTTTCCCTTCTCAGCCCGGGACGAGACTATCCCAGAAGGCTCAGACTTGGAGATTTCAGATGCAATGAAGAGGTCTGTGCGGTCGCCAATCGAAGGGCATCCAATTTCCAGATGGCGCCTGACCTTACCCAAGAGGAGTCAATGATCAAGGCTCCTAGGAGCCCGGGGTGCAGGGGTGAGGGCCCATCCTCACTGTCCTGGCAGGCCTGCCCTGCTCCTGCTGGGCACTCCCGGTCCCATGCTGCTCTGTCCCCAGCAGCTCCAAGCACGCTCAGCAGGGCCGGGCTGTGAGGGGCTCCCTGGCTGCAGAGCTGTGCGTCCCGAGCCCGGGGCAGTGGCTGGGGCTGAGCAGCGCGGCGATGGCCACCACCCCGGGCAGCGGCTGAGGGGGGCGGGCTGCAGGGAGCAGCTGCTTCTCTGGGCTTCCCCGATCCTCTCTCAGCTCGCTCGTGGCTCTGCACACAGGGTGGCTGAGGCTCCCACAGTCAACGAGGCAGCCAGCAAGAGGCGCTGGCGGCGCTGGAGATTCATTATTCATGACACAGGATGCTCAGCCGCCCGCCCTGCGGGCCCCAGGAGGCTCCTCGCCCTGGCAGCTCCGGGCCGACCTGCCACCCGCCCAGGCACAGCCCCTCCCGCGTGGGGTGGGGGTCTAGGGGCGTTCACTAGGGGTCTGCTCACTGGAATCTCGGAGGAGAAAACCCACTGGGTCTCAGTGAAATGACACGATGACCAAGGGAAGAGACCATGGTCAAGGGACAGAAAAATACCAGCGCTCCACAGTACTTCTGCCCTGGCGGACATCAGTACTTCATGAATGAATGAATGCGTGAACGCATGTTCTCCCTGGCTGGCTGTCATCTGACCCCAAGTGTACCCGGCAGGTTGGACCCCTGCCAGAATGTTCTTCTAGCTTTCCACTTGTCTTGCCAGGGTGCCAGCGAGTGGGGGTCTAGTCCTGGCTCGGCTGCTGATTCACTGTGTGACCACAGGAGTGCTGTCTTCCGTGGACCCCACGGACAAGATGAGGGCTGTGGCCTGAGGCCTGGGCTGTCCCTCCCAGCTAGACCCTGCAAAGTCCTTTACACCTACCAGCCGCCCAGCTCTGCCCCCAGCAGGACCCAGGAAAGAATCCACCAGGATGCCCTGCTTTTGGACACAGAAGTTAGGAACAAAACCCGTCCAGGCCCGGCTGTCTCTGCTCATGAGCTGGGCAGACTGTCCCCATGCTCTTCTCAAGATTACAAAACTGGGCCCTAGGTCAGGTCACCTGGGCAAAGCGCTCAGACGTGATTCTGGTCCTGTAAACATGTGCTCACCATTAAAACAACAAGCACACTAATAACATGACTTAGTCTGAAGCGACTGGATGAGAGCAACAGGTCCAACTTCCGCCAGGGCACAGGCACCTGCCTGCAGGACCTCAACCTCTGGGGCAGCTCCTTCAGTATCGGGTCAGGACACCAACGGAGCCAGTCACAGTGGAGTTCTGTGACTGAAGCCAGTCACAGTGGAGTTCTGGCCCTGCCCGGACTGACGTGGCCAGCAGCTGTTTTCAGCAGGAGTTTTGAGTGACAGCATGCATACTGGACATTCCATGATTATTGGTGGTCATAGGACTTGAACTCAGGGCCTGGATGCTGTCCCTGGGTTTTTTCCGCTTAAGGCTAGAGCTCTACCACTTTGACCTACACAGATACACTTCTGGCTTTTTCTGAGTAGTTTATCAGAGATAAGAGGATAAGAGAGTATCATGGATTTTCCTGCCCAAGCTGGCTTTGAACCATGATTCTCAGCTCTTGGCCTCCTGAGTAGGTGTAATTACAGGTATGAGCCACTGAGGCCCAGCTAAAATTGGGCTAGTTGCTTGGAGAAAATATATATATTTTTTGTTGGTTGCTCTTTACGCTAGTGTTCTACCACTATGAGCCACAGCACCACTGCATCCATTTCTTTCTTACTTATCTCTGCACTTGGCAAACCGTGGCGTTGTCCAAGAGCTGATGTCTCGCTGTTCCTCGATGTCTGCCATGAGGCTGGGATGTCATGAGTAGCATGAAATTAAGCGACGGTACAAGAACCACAGTCACACGGTGTCCTTACCATACAACCAGCGGTCCTGATTCTACAAATGCACCCTGGGAACGGAAAACATGGGTCTCCACAAAAACCTGAACACCAATGCCCACAGCAGCTCTATTCATAATAGCCGAAAGGTGGAAACAACTCCAACTGAATGACAAGTAGATAAATGAAATGTGACATGTCCTCACAATGGAATATTTGGTCATAGAAAAGAATGAAGCTGGGCTGGGAAGGTGGCTCAGCAGTAGAGTGCTTGATTCCTCAGCAGCACATAAACAGAAAAAGCTGGAAGTGGCGCTGTGGCTCAAGTGGTAGAGCACTCACCTTAAGCTGAAGAGCTGAGGGACAGCGCCCAGGCCGAGTTCAAAAAAAAAAAAAAAAAAAAAGAAAGAATGACGCTCTGATGGCTGCTACACCTTAGATAAATATAAAAACATCATTCTAAGTGAAAGAAGCCAGTCATGGAAGAATGTCCTATGATTTCATTAATGCAAAAAAAAAAAGCCCCACAAAAAACCATAGAAACTCATAGCAGATTAATGGCCGGCAAGTTGGGGTGACGGTATGGAGTAATAATAAAAGGGCATGAGAGGTTTTGGGGGGATGAGATGGTGAACATGCTCTAAAAAGTAACTGATTTTTGCACCATTTTGTGAGTAAGTCTAACAGTTGGTTATACACTTGAAATGACAGAGCTGTCTGCCACCCATCCATCGGTTGTATCTCACACCATCTAGTTTTAGAGCCTCAAGACCTTTGCTCTCCCTGTTTCTGGTGGTGGTGCCCTCCCAGCTTCTTTCTAAAGAGCCTTTCCCATGAGGAGCAGAGAGTAAATTCCAGACATGTGCCGGGCACCTTCATGCCAGCCTGTGGAGAAGTGCCACGCATATGTGGTGGACTTAGTTCTTCAACAGACTCCTGGCTAAATGCTGACGTGGCCAGTTCCTCTGTGAGCAGCCAGAGGAATGGCTGCCTCACCCCAAAGCTCTACTCTGTCCACAGAACACACCAGAGAGACGGGGTGGGCAGCTGCTGGCTGAGCCACCCTGAGCTCGGGTCCTGCTGCAGTGGACCTGGACAGACAGGACTGCTGGCGCTGAGCCAGGGCCTCCCGAGAGGAGAGCCAGTGGCAATGGAAGGGGGCAGACGCTCTCTCTTGGAAGGGGAGGGCCACGGAGGCCTCAGGATCTTGAGACGTTTTGGAATTGGGTCTAATTTTCATCTTCCCCATCGCTGTCTTCTGAGGATTCCAGTCATGATTTACTAGGCCTGAGCCCTCCCCCGTAACAGCCAGAGTTGAGGACAGTAGGAGGAAAAAAAAAGAGGTAACAAGATAGGCCTTTTCCCTGGGCCCCGTCAGCTTCAGGCTCGGTTCAGCGCATAAACATCCAGACATGTTCCCAGTGGTCTCCAGGTTGCACGGGGCAGCCCTTACTTCCAGGTACTACCTTTTCATAGTAATATTTAAGACCAAGTTTAAAGGAATCACAGCCCGGTGGCCGAAAGAGAAGAGTCCACTCTGGGATGCCATTTACATAGTTTCCTGAATAAACTGGTGGCCTGTGAGTCACCCAGGGGACAGCGAGACGGCGTTCACCAGACAGAACAGAGGCCCCCTGGGGAGCTGGCCCTCCGCCCAGTGACCGCTGAAGGCCTGGGCTGTTCCCCTCCCTGGGAGCATGACCTCGTGCTATCTACCATATAGCCAGGGACCCTATTTCTAAATAAGGGCAGCCTCTATAGGATTTGGGAGATGAGGCTGAGCTCAGTACCCTGGAGGCCCGGGTCCGGCATTCCCTGCCTCTCCACCTCAGTCCGGCCATCTGGCCTGTCTCCTGTCACGTACCTGGAGGGTGCTCCCTCACACCGCCACTGGCTCCTCCCTCGGAGGGTTTGGCCCTTAGCTCCTCGGTCCCTCCTCAGACCATCCTGCCTGCCATCGGCCTCTGCCACATTGTCTGCCTTGTGGCCACAGGTCAGCTGGTGTGGTGAACTTGCTCACGCACTGCTGACTGTCCCTCAGCTTCTCTGCACCGGGATGTTATCAGCCATGAGACATGCAGGGGAAGGGGACTCTCCTGATCATGTTTTGGATTGTTCCCCAGGATCTAGCCCAGTGCTTGGTACTGAGTGGTCTCTGAATAAATACCTGCAAGGTTATCAATGACTAGCCCAAACAGACAAAACAACAACAACAACAAAAGAGTTTCCCTCTTGAGCAATTTCCACCAGAGTTAGGAGTTCAGTTGGGGTTACTAGCTGGACATCCCATACAGCTGGATTTGAAGTACAAAGCCTTTAAAATTCTGCCATCTAATGGACTCCCAGAAGAAATGTTTTGTTTCTTTAAATTACAACAGCCTGTTCAAACAATGGGCCGGAAGACCAAACAGTGTTCACAGAACGGTCCTGGCCTTGCAGGACTCCCAGTTAAGTCTGAACTTCAGATAAGCAGTCCTGGGGCTTGAACTCACGGCCTGGGCACTGTTTCTGAGCTTCTTTGGCTCAAGGCTAGCACTCTACCACTTGAGCCACAGAATCACTTCTGGCTTTTCCTGAGTAGTTTATTGGAGATAAGAGTCTCATGAACTTTCCTGCCTGGGCTGGCTTCAAATGGCAATCCTCAGGTCTCAGCCTCCTGGGTAGCTAGGATTACAGGTGTGAACCACCAGCACCTGGCTAACAGGTAATTTTTAAAATTGTAAACATGTCCCAAATATTCTATGGGACAGATTTATTTAAAAAATTATTTACTCTTTACCTGAAATTCCAACTGAAGGTATCATGTCTTCTCTTTTTCTTTTGAAGTGCTGGGGATAGAAACCAGACCAGACAAGTGCTCTACCACTGAGCTATGTCCTAACCCGGCAGGCTGTATTTTTCTTTGCTATACCTGGAAGGCCTACAAGGATGGGTGAGGATGGTCCTCTCTGGCTGAGCAGCTCTGAGAAGAGCCTAGAGGCACAGGAAACAATGCAGTGTATTTGCAGTCTTCAAGGATTTATAAACAACAACAACAAAAACAGCAAAAGGCTTTTTGGTCCTTCTGGAGAAAGGCTGGCCAGAGCGCTGTCCAAGGTGCTGAATTCAAAGCCAGGCAAGTTCAAGGGAATATCCTTTTGAGATGCCAGACACTTAGAGACGCCAATCATGCAGATACGCGCATATTTAATTCACAGCCTTTGCCCCCATCCCAACCGTTTGATACCACCAGTCAGGGAGCCACCAACGAACACCCAGTTTCCTACAGAAAGCCTAGTGGAGGACATGAAGGGAAACCTGTCTTTGTCCCAGTACAGAGCCTGGGTTTCTGCTGCCAGGATGGGTTGGTTTAGGAGATGGTGAGCTGAGACTTGCTTGAGTTCAGGTGGAGTCCACCCCCTAATGACCAATTTCTCCCACTGAAGTTGCAGGAGATAATCAAACCAGCACACTTAGCCCTCGGCCAAGTTGTTTTCTTTCTTGCTTATTTTTGGATAGTGAGGCCTCTCTGACAGGCTTTCAGTTTCTTCTTGGACACATTTCTGGGTTTGGAATATCAAAGCCGAAAATATCTACTCCCGTCTCTATGCAAAGGAATTGTCACCTGGGTCTCCTGGGCCGCGGCCCCTGTGTCTACGGGCTCCCTGCCCTCGTCCCTCTGCCCGGCCCTTACCGATACTTCATGCCTGTGCGCCGCGCGGTGCAGCCATCCAGGGAGAGGCCGTGCATGCGGAGGAAGCTCTCCATGTTCCTGGCCTGGGCGGCCGCCCGTACCTCCCGCAGCCGCCGCAGCTCCAGTGTGTCTGTCTGGCGGACGGGGTGCAGGCCCCAGTCTGAGTGGCACCTACTGCTCACGCTCCGCAGACTTTCGCTGTAGGTCATGGACAGCATGGTGCTGCCTGGCCCAGGAGCTGCCGCTGTCCGGACGGGAAATGCCGAGTGGCGTTGGTTAGAGACCATGCCAACGCCCTGGGGTAGGGGCTGGGGGTCTGCGTAATAACCTCCAATGTGAGGTGCGACCAAGAGGCCCTGGTGCCCAGGGTGAACGCACGCCTTGGCTTGAGATTCCACCACATGCTGGAAACAGAGCGCCTTCCTGCGCCTCTGCAACCGAGAGCCAAGCACCAGCCAAGCTGCATTCCAGGCGGGGGCACCACGCTCCAAGTGTTCCACAGGGAATGGGGGTGGGGTGGGGCGTGCAGAGCGGAGGCCCGGGGAGGTTCCCAGAGCGGCAGCCTGCCCCACACAACCCCACATCCCGCCCCACGCTCCCGGGGTCCCACTTGCTCTGGAGCCCTGGGGAGAGATGTGCCAACCCCAGGGCGCTGTCTGCATGCAGAAGCCCCAATGCTCCGGCAGAGCGCGGACTCAATGCTCCACGATCTCATGAGGGTCAGGGATCTTTGTAAAAGAAAGACTGAGCAGAATGTGTTTAAGGAGCACGAGCTGGGGGTGAACTAGGAAGCAGGTTTAGCTGGAGATCAGGAAATCTCACAACTTATGTGTTAAGAAATATATGTGTATGTATGCGTGTATGTATGTGTGCTGGTATTGGGGCTTAAACTCAGGGCCTATGCACTGTCCCTTAGCTGGTACTCTACTACTTGAACTACAGTTCCACTTCCAGACTTTTTTGTTTGGTCGGTCATGGGGCTTGAACTCTGGGACTGGGCGCTGTCCCTGAGCTCTTCAGCTAAAGATGAGCACTCTACCACTTGATCCACAGTGCTGCTTCTGGTTTTCTGGTGGTTCACTGGAGATAAGAGTCTCATGGACTTTCCTTGCCCAGGCCGGCTTTGAACTGCATGATTCTCAGAGCTCAGCCTCCCGCTGTAGCTAGGATTACAGGCATGAGCTACCATTGACTAGAAAGAAGCACTGTATGGAGTCATTTGAACTAATACACACTCTTAGAAACCAAGAATAAGAAAATAACCATTAACATGAAACAGAAGGGGCTGGGGGCATGGTCTAAGCAGTAGAGTGTCTGCCTAACTAGCATGTAGCTCTGAGTTCAAACCCCAGTACCATAACAAAAAAGGGGGTAAAATTGGAGTCTGGTGTGGTAGTGTACACACCTGTAATCCCAGCACTCAGGAGGCTGAGGCAGGAAGATATTGAATTTGAAGCCAATTTGAGCTACAAAAAGCAAAACCTGTTTCCAAAATCGAAATCATGTAGAGCAAAACATCCCCCCCCCAAAATAAAACCCTCTAAACAAAACACCTCCCTAAAATCAGTTGGAAATTAATACATAAATGGTACTCCATGCATAGAGTGGACATTATGAAGGCATGCAGCATCTCAGCAGGAACTGACACGCCATCAGCCCCAGGGGACAGTGGAGAAGTAAAAGAACAGGCAGAGGAAGCCACGTGCCGGTGGAACACACCTGCAATCCCCACTACTTAGGAGGCTAAGATCCAGAGGACTGAGTTTCAAAACCGTCTACGGCAGAAAAGTCCATGAGGTTCTGTCTCCAAAATAAGCAGCAAACAGCTAGGCTGGTCGTGTGATAGAGTACCACCAAATAAACAAGTTGAGCGAACATGAGCTCCCGAGTTCAAACACTGGTACTAGCAGAAGTGAAGTAACAACAACAACAACAAATCCCAGCAAAGTGCATGCCTAGGTAGCTACTGCAGGTAGACCTCAATATCAATGAGCACTGTGGCTAGGAGTCCACACCCTGTTGAAGCTGTAACCAGGAAGGACACAATGGCAGGTGAAGGGCAGAGGCCCGGACAAGAGGATGTCTGCAATCTAGGCTCCCCATTCCTCCTGACCAGAGCTCCACCTCTGCCCAGATGCTGCACATCTGGCTGGCCACCAGAGCCCGTCAGATGGAAATCCTCATCTCAGCAGGTCAGCAGTACCATGGGCTCCTGGCGCCCAGCGCTGGTCACAGGAAGGGAGCCATACCTATCCACCCTCTGCTCCTTCCTGGAGGAGCCGAGCTCACTGCAGAGCTCTGGTGTGGTCCTTTGGGCAGGGGTGGAGGGGTCCTGGGCTGGCCCCTCCTCTGGTAAGCTCCACGGGGTCTCTGTGCTCATCTTCCCCAGGGCCAGAGGAAGGACGCAGGAGTTGGAGGTGAGCCCCGAGTGTTGGGTCCTCCCTGGAGTGACCCTCCTGGGTGTCCTCGACTTGCCTGGCCCGAGCGCCCCTGGGAAGTGGCCGCCTCCAGGGCCCCACAGTTGTCCTTTCCATGGCGGCTGCCCTGCACATCTATTCCCCTCTCTTTCAGGGACTGTCAGCAAGCTGTCCCCATCCAGCGCAGGTGTCTGGAAATGCTCAGTGGACACGCAGATGAGGTGGAGACGGGGTCTAGACACACTGGAGAGACTAGAAGGCAAGGGTCTCCCGAGTGGCCCTGTGGGGAGCGGGCGTGAGGAGAGCAGTCTGTTCAGGCCTTAGCCTGGATTCCACCCACCCCCAACCAGGTTGCTCATGGGCAGCTCCCTCATCGTCCCTCACACAGACCCAGGGGCCACCCCACCCCACCCAGCCTCTTTCCTGCTGTGGCTAAATGCAGTTTCCCCCTCCTTGCTGTGCCACTCCTGGGAGGCTGAGCCCAGGAGGCAGGAGGTTTCTCCTCTGCCTGCCCCTTCCCTGCAGAGGTTGCTCCTCTGCCTGCCCCTTCCCTGCGGTGTCTGTAGAGCAACAGGAGGGGTCTGGAAGGTCCGTACAGGGCCATGAGTTGCCCTCTCTCTGCCAGGGGTGGGGCTGCCAGGCTGGAACGTTCGTTCACTGTGGCACGTATCCTTGGGGTGGGGGCCGCACAACTCTAGATGCTAAGGCAGGAAGGGCTGCCCCAGCCTTCCAGAAGAACTCAGAGGTGGGGAAGGGGCCCGCTCGGGGTGGGAGCCCCCTAGCAAGGGGCACCAGCATCTTTCGAGCAGGCTGGCCGCTGCCTCTCCAGCCGAAGGGCGGCTTCCGAGGAGGCCGCGTGTCTGGCTGGCCACTGTGTGTGGGTGAATGGACATCGGCCCTTGCTTCCCTCGGGTCCCGTTCAGAGAGAAGGCCAAACCGGGCAGGCTGCGGCTATGGCTTCTTCCCGAAAAGCAGGGCCCGTCTGAGATGCTCATGTTCCCAGCCGGGCCCAGCCAGGCCGATCAATAGCCATTAGCTTTTAAGACAGTACCCAGAAAAAGCAACCCTGGTCTGGCCAAGGCCCCGGTGTGGGAGGAGAGCGGCCGAGCTGCCCGGTGAGGCTGGGCAGTTGGCTGTCACCGGCTCAGCACCACCCAGGAAGGTGCCTGGCTCCTGCATCTGCTAAATGGGACGGGCGGAGGCCGATCACCAGGCAGCTCTGGCCTATGTGACTGAGCTGGACAACCCGGCAGAGCTGGTGGTGCACGTAGGTGTGTGCCTTACACAGGTGGCCAGCAGCCGGGCGTGGCAGTGACACCAGTGACAATAAGTGTCCTGGAGAGGAGAATTCATGACCTGTCCTCTGCGAGAGGGGCACAAGTGACCAGAGACTGGAATGAGTCGAGGGAGCCACGCAGATACCTAATGTGTCTAGGAAATGTCCAACAGGATAAAATACACACTAATGATGGACACTGAATGCCACTAATATAAAGCACACACTACTAAATGCACTGATAAATGTTCTCATGGAGAACATGCATGTTTGTGACGAGATGGGTGAGGGGCAGGAATGGAATGGAGGTGTGCAGAGGGCGGGGGCCTCAGCCAGAGGGGGGGGTAACTCAGCCAGCCCTGCAGCCTGGCTTAGATGTGGCCCCCTCTCTCTGGGGGGGCCACAGTCCCCTTGCTCGTACTCCCCTGGAGTACTTCGGGGAGCCCTGGCCTCCTGCTGAGGCATGGTGTATGGGATTCCTGGAGAGAAAAGCAGGGGCGTGGTGGTTCTGGCTTGTGGTGGAAGGGTGAGGGGCACAGACCTGTGCCCACAAAAGGGGTCCAGGGCCAGACTCTGAGTAAGAAGGCTGTCCGGGGAAGAAGGGACGGCTGTGTGCAGATGGCACAGGCAGGCTCTGAGGGCTGCCAGCCCTGGCTGCTTTTTCCAGGGGTGAGGAGCAGAGTGTGGACCTTGAACAAGGGGGTCCCTGAATAAGGGGTGGCCAGGGAGAAAGAAGGGAAGCTCAAGGTTGGGTCTTCAGCCTTGGTCCCTGGCCCATCTCCTGGCCAAGGACCTGCAGCCTCCCAGGGTGAGGGTCTCTGAACTCTGCCGCCCTCCCTCTCTCGGTCTCATAAGCCCCCGTGGCTGCCGCTAACCACACGGCACCTGGCAGTTCTGTGCGGGGGCCCGCCTTCTTCCAATCTATTCCTGTGGCCCGGGGCCCAGGGGAATTCACGTGAACAAACGCCGTGACATGGAAAAATGAAACGCTGTTAACCTCATTAGGCGGGTCGGACTCACCACCTCTCCCCCGCGCCTGCCTTCTACCTGGGGTTTCTCAGGTGGGGTCCGTTCCCTGCCTGCCGCCAATGCCTGACGCGCGGGGCCAGGAAGGAAGCCCGCACGCCTCCGTCCCAGGAAATGGCATCTGTCTAGACACCAGAGGACAGCCAGACGTCCTGAAGGCGGAAACTGAGGGGAGCGGTCACCATTCAGGAAGCAACTCTGTAACGCACACACTAGCACGGAGAATCGGCACACCTGGACCCAAACAAGCGGCGTGGCTCCCTCCGGCAGAGCACCCCCCTCTCCTTTCCCAGCCAGAGTGGGAATCTTAATCCAGGGGGAGCCCAGCGAGGTGGGAAGGAAGTTGGCCGGCCAGCGCTGCGCAGGGTGGGAGGCAAGCAGGCTCAAGCACGGGACACGGGGCGGCCACGGAGCTGCCAGGCGGGAACCCCGAGCCCCCTCCACCCAGCAGTCACTTCAAGTTCACCCCAGCCAGGGCTGGCTTTTTCTGTGAAGTTGTCTGCTTGGAAGAAATGCAGAAGGTCTTATTTCAGATCAGCCCAAAGCATCACCAATTAGCACCCCCCACCCCCCGCCACCATTTCAGTTCCTGGGGCCCAAAGGCCGACTCACCTGCCTCTGAGGCTGCTGCTCCTTAAGAGGGCGGCCGTGCAGTTATTAGGGATGTGAGGATCTGCACGGCCACGGCCTCATTAGGGAGTGTCGCTGCAGAGCGCCAGAAGCCGTTGGCGAATGCGAGAATCCCACAAGGGTGGACTTTGGAGGCAGCAAGCCCATTAGCTCTATTAGGGCGTTTTCATCTCGGTGGAAGAGGCTGAATTATTCAGGAGCGCCTCTTCCCCTAAGTGCAGTGCCGTGGTGCAGCCTGGCAATGCCCACGCCCCGCACTCAGGGTTGGGGTGCAGCGTGAGGCGGGGGTCCTGATCTCTCCTAGGCCTCCTCCCACCCCCAGGGCCAGAGACACGGATCCTGGGAGCCACAGGTAGAAAAGGGCAGGCCGAGCAGAGGACTCGGCTCGCTCTGTTCCAAATGGTAATAGGGGAGTCGGGGTGCCAGGGCACATGGCGACCAGAGAGGCTTGGGTCAGGTGAGGCTAGGCCTCCACATGAGCTGTCCCTCCCTCCACCGGATGTTCCCCACAGGGTTTATCCTCCACAGTCAGTACCTATAAACGGACGGAAAGTTCTGGAAACCCACTAGATACCACGCTGATGTTCCCTTCAGACAGGGCACGGCATACCCGGCACGCATTGCAATCCAGGGACTGGAAAAGGTTTTGAGACTGTGCTGAGCCCTTCCCTCCCCCCCCTCCGCTGGGGTGGGAGGAGATACCCAGGGGGCTGCCTGTCACCCCTAGATGCCAACAGAGTCCCTGCTAGAAGACAATGTCCTGCTGAGAAGACACACCAGTGCCGGCGGAACTCTAGGTGGAGACTGACCCGTTTCTCATACAGACAAACAGAGGTGGTGGTATCCCCTGAGGGAGAAGATGGGGAACCAGTGCAGGGGTGGAGAAGGTGGACCCAGTGGGAGGGCACCGAACCCCCATGTGTGGCGGTGTGTTGGCACGTGGGAAGGCCGCAACGACTGGATTGGGGTTTTTCTCCAGGCCTGCTGGCTGCTGTGGCAGGCTTGGGGCGTGTCCCTCGGGGTCCCTGCGCGGCTGGCCACGTTGGGAGGTGGTGGGCTGGAAGAGGTGGCGCCTAGTGGAAGGTCTTTCGGCCTTTGGGGAGGGGCTCCAGAAAAGACGGAGGCAGTTCTGTGGGACCCTAAGTTAGTTCTCTTCAGAGTGAACTGTGTAAGTGGGGCTGCTTACCCCTGAACAGTCCCCGACGGCTCCTGCCCTCCGCCATGAGGCCCTCCTCGGAAGCCAGCGGATGAGCCCTGGACCTGGACTGTGAGCTAGTCAGTCTGCCTCAGGCAGTTCATCACAGAAACAAAAACCAGGCTGACCTGGGCCTGGCTACTGCACGGGGGCCTTCAACCCCCTGTGCACGCAGGCATCGCCTCCTTGTCCCTCTCCGTGTCTCAGGCCCCGCCGGGCCTTGAAGTCACATCCTGACTCCCTCCGTTCCTGCCCTGAGCCCGTGGCCCCCGGCTCTCCCACCGTACATCTGACCCTTTCATCTTTCCCAGGCTGTTACCTGGCCTCCTTGCATCCGGGTCCCCCTGGCTGTCCATCTTCTTCCCTGCTACTCTAGCTCTGACCCTGACACTGCTTGAACACCACAGTGCTCCCCAATGCCTACCAAATGTACCTGAACTCCTCCACCCGGCCCTCCAGGCCCCTCCCCTCCCACCCACTCTGCCTCTGTCCTCTGCCACATCCGCTCCGGGCCACCATCACTTCCTCCTCTCCACGCACATCTCCACATGTGGCTGTTGCATCTACTGGAATGCTCTTCAGTCACTGTGCGCAATCTTGTCCAGCCTCCAAGGTCCTGCCTTCAAAGCCCCCTCCTCCCCGCAGCAGCCTCCTCCTCTGAGAGGCCTTCCTGGACTCCTCCAGCAGGGGGTGTGTGTGATCATGCCGTTCACTGAGCCCATCAGTACTTTGGACTTCTTCCATGACATCTCTGCCTTCCAGATGCTCCCGGAGTTCTCAAGTGGACCGTGAATGCAAATCCTCGCCCTTCTCTGCACCACAACCATGGCTGTGTGCTGCATGGCTCCTCCCACTGCCGGGGGGGGGGGGATGTTTCTCCCACTGGCTTTGGACCTAGTCACCTGTGTTGCTTTGGCCTCTGGGCACTGTGGCTTGGGGCGCTGTGTTACGCAGCTCTCTTTGCCGAGCTGACTGATACAGCGCTTTACTCACTCATGCGGGAGCTGCTCAAGGGCAGGGCACTCACCTCGAACCCTTCTACTCCCCAGAACGCCTGCCTTCACTGATTCAGTATAGCTCTCTCTTAACTCAGCCACATTTAGTGCTGAGTGGTGGGGTGCTCCCTGGCAGGGGCAGCCAGGCTGCTCAGCAGAGTAAGGCCCCAGCCTTTGGGGCCCTCATCACAGGGCCCGCCCAAGGGTCTCTGTGAAGAAATGGCTTTAAAGACCCAAAGGACAGGATGTCCAGGGGCTGTGGGCAGGAGAATGCGGAGCTGAGAGGTGGGAGGGAGGGCTTCGGAGCTTGTCCTCTGGCAGAGACGTGTTCTTGGCGATGATCAGGGTGTATAGCAGGATGAGCCGCGGTCCCTCGTTCATGGAACGGCCCGCAGGCCAGTGGTGGAGACGCAGTACAAGTCAGTTACCCCTGCGTTTCACCAGGCCCCTGCCAAGTGTGGCTCCGGGAGCCAGCAGGTCTGCACCTGGGGGTTTTTGCCTGTTGCTCTGACTTCCTTCCTTCTCCTCTAGAATGAGTGTGGCCAGGCTCTCCGTGGATGCAGGTCAGGTGCAAGCGTGGTTTCACTGGTCAGATCCTGGGACCAATGCCACATGCTCCTCATGTCAGATTTCGTCACACGGATAGATGTGTGTGTACACGCTATGCATGATGTAAGCATTTCATCCAATAAAAGCATTTGCAAGCCCAGGTTCAGATCTCACTGGTAAATGTCTTCTCCAGTCACAACCTCTGTAGAATCAAAGAGCCAGCCAGCCCTCTCTCTGGAGCTGAAAGGAGTGAAGAGGCCTCCGTGGGGACACCAGGCTGTGGGGCCGACTGGCTCAGCATCCAGGCCGTGGTCAGGTCCAGAGATGGCGAGGCGGCGGGGAGGGAAGGGTGGTGCAGAACCCGGTGCTGACTGCTCAGAGCTGTGTGCTCAGATGCCACGGCGGGCAGAGGGGGCTGGCTTCCCGGGCTCCCCGCTCAGTGCTCAGGCTCGCGGAGCGCACTGGCCTGTACATCCCCACAGTTCTAGCCGGCATCCTAGGCCTGCCAGCTTCCCAGGAAGGGTGCATCTGCGACACCGGTGAGGGAAAGTGGGGCTCGAGGGAGGGGCGGGGAGGCCCAAGGGGAGCCTGCAGACCCCACCCCTGGGCCTCCGGATGCTGCATGGGGCAAAGACCTAGGCTCGTGTCCTGCAAACACCTGCTTCTAAACTGAACAAGAAAGTGCTTCAGAAAGACACTGCAATCCCAACCAGGACCCACATCACACGGGCACCACGAGGCCTGCACAAATGCATCAGGCTCCCATGCACACCAAGGCTCCACAGCTTACAGATCAGCCCAAACCCACGGGCGAGAGGGAGAAGGGATGGACGCACCACGGGGCCTTCACCTTTGTAACCCAAGAAGCACAGACCCGTGCCTCAGGCAGGCAGAATCACCCACTGCTGGGGATGGACCCAGTACCTCATGCATCCTGGGCAAGTGTCCTGCCCACCACCCACCCCCACCCCCGCCGACGAGTGGTCTTAGGTGGCTGAGAGCAAGGCAAGAACAGAACTCCTTGCTCAAGTCAGAGTTGGTGGGCTGACTGTGTATTAATACACAATTAACAACACACAACACACAACCCAATAGCACATTAAAAAAAAATCGTGGCATTACACACGTTCTGTGGATGGCACCGAGAGGCAGGCGGGACCTGGGTGTCATCAGTGCCAGCGCCAGCCGGCACACCCAGGATGGACGCAGCCCTCCCACACACACCCTCGTGTTGGACGCGCTGGGTTGGAAGCAGAACGAAGTGCTCATTACCTGTAAAACTGGAGCTGTCTTTTGGGACTCCCATATCGATTACTTCGGACAGCAATGGAGGGAAAGGGGGAGAAGAGGAGAGAAGAGAGTGCACAGTTGGCATCAACCACAGGCAGGTGCCAGCTCAGAACGCATGGCCAACACCCGGCAGCCTCTGTTCCCACCCTCCACCAGCTCTGGCCGGCTCCTAGAATACACAGCCAGGTACCAAACACGCTGCAGCAGCGCCACCCAGTGGACTCTGAGCAGAGGCCCAGAGCCTCACAGTTCTCAAGCTAAATCTCTGGGTGAGTGGGTTTTAGTTTGCTTCAGAAGATGCTTTCTGGCATGCGTTCCCATGGTTAATGCCTACACCCTTCCTGGGATTTCTGGGCCATTTTCAGGACAGACATTCCTTTCCCTGGACTTTCTACAGACATCCATTCTGGCTCAGACCCTGAGAATGATCTAGATGGGTCTGAATTCCCAGGATCCATAGGCTGCTTGGGGTCCTCCCCCTGCCCCAACCTTTTCTGGTGGTAACAAGGACATTGGTGTCCAGTGCCCCATCTGCAGCCAGCAGCTCCCACCAGCGCCCTCTGCAGGTGGCCAAACACTCTCGGGAGCCGGAATTGCCGGCCACGAGGTCAAAGTTGCCCTGCGAGCTTTGGCTGCTCCCAGATGGGCTGGTGTGGCCCTGAGCCCCAGACAAGCCGTGAGGGCTGGAGTTCCATGGAGACCCCAGGAGCGGTGAGAAGTCCAAGGTAGGAAGGTCCTCTTTCTCACTGCTGGGCCTCTCTCTCAATCTCAAACACAATTTTGGAAGAGTCTGGGACCAGAAAGGAATCCATCCTGGCTCAGTCCCACTCTGTCTCTATCTCTTCCCACTCTGGTTTTCAGAAGCTTCCATTCCTTCTTTGGAGTCCTCTGAACCTAACAGACCTGTGGTCCCTGTGTAGTCCTCCCTTCCCCCAAAGGAAGGGCGGTGGCCTGAGACCCCTCTTTGGAACCGAGACTGGCCCTGGAGGGGCCCTGGTGAGGCTGGGGCGCCGCTCACCTGTAAATCATCCCCGGGGAGCCTGTCTGTCGCAGGGAGAGCCGTGCGGGGGAGCCTGTGGTCGATTCTGGATACATGGAGCCGGCCTCACTTGTTCAGACCTGTTTGCTTTTTTACGGGAGGAAAGTTCTGGAAGAAAAGCAAATGGGATAGTGGTTAAAAAAAAGTATCACCCAGGTATAGCCACAGAGCCCTGTGATCCTGGAGGGGCAGAGCCGTCTAAGGTCCCAGCGCTTCTGTCTGTCCTGTCACGCAGACAGACCAACCCAGGGGCTCACACCGGCAGATGGTCAGGTGATGTCTGTGCAGGACTCCACTCCCCCCCTCCACGTCCCTCCTGAGCACCCTGGGGCCCACCAGCAACCTCTGCTTTTTCTGGAACTAGGAGCAGGCTCTGCTGAACTTCTCAGCTCCTGGCTTGTCTTCCCTGGGACTAGCACTGCCACCATCCCAGGCAAAGTCATGCCGTCTGTTGTTCTATGCCTAACTCCAGCTCACAGCAGCTTCTTCCTGTGCTGCCCTGAGCATCTAGGGAACTTGTCAGATGATGCCAGGGGCCCTGGCTTCCCGGGTCCCTTTTCCCGTGCAGTTCCTTCCGTTAGCGTGGCTGGGAAAGGCAATGACTGTCATTTCTGTGACTGAGCAAGCATCGATCGTGACTCCTGGCTGGCTGACTCCCCCGTCCTGTGGAGAGGCCCCTGTGGCAGGGACTGAGGGCGGCCTCTGGCCAATAGTCCACTGAGTGAATCCTCAGGTAACCCTGGGAGCTGAGACGCAGATCCTTCCCCTGCTGAGCCTTCTCAGGAGAACACAGACCTGGCCAGCACCTGTCCTGCAGCTTGTCGGGCTACAAGGTGCAGGCCGGTCATGTCTTTCTGAACCCGGTCAACAGAAACCCTGAGATTACAAACATTTACTATTTAAAGTGCCAAGCTGTTGCTGTTTGTTATAGTATCAGTAGATAATACAATAGCCAATATGCATCCTTTCCTTCCTTCTTTCATCATCTATCTGTCCCGCCCTCCCTCCTGTCCCTTATGCCCTCCCTCTATCCATCCATATCTCTTGCTGCTATCCCTAGGTGGAGTTACCTGCATCTTTCACCTGAAATCCTGGTTGGTCTCCTGTTGCCAGCTGCCTGACAACCTTGGTTTCCTGGCTCCTCTCAGCAGCCAGGGCATCTATTTCAAAGGGAATCTGGTCCCACGTTCCCTTCTATATGGTCTATAGGCCCTGGGGAAGGGTGGGAGGCAGGGCCTGACCTTCTCCTGGCCTTGCGGAGGGGCCAAGGCCTGTGCTGGCCCTCACAGGCCATCCTCTCCTTGCCTTTCTTTGGTCCAGTGGCACGCAGGGATGCTTTCCAGGATTCTAGGACCACATATGTGTGGTCCTTGCATTTGAAGGGTTGTGTTGTACACGGTGGAGTCAAGTGAGGCCAAGAATCTATGACCCATACACAGGGGTGGGGTCAAGAATGGACATTTCTTTCCTTTCCTTTCTTTTTTTGGTACTGCCCCTGAGCTTTTTTTTTTTTTGCTTTATTATTTTGAGCCACAATGCTACTTCCAGTTTTCTGGTAGTTAATTGAAGATAAGAGTCTTACAGACTTTCCTGTCCAAGCTGGCTTTGAACTGTGATCCTCAGCTCTCAGCCTCCTGAGTAGCTAGGATGACAGGCGTGAGCCACCGGCGCCCGGCAAGATTGTCCATTTCTAACAAGTTCAAAGGTAGTGGAGATGCTGCTGCTCCAGGGATCCACAGCGGGAGCCACTGGCTTGGAGGCTGAATCCAAGGTCCACATCCTGCTGCCTATTTCTGTGAATATTTTTGTTGTTGTTGTCGGTCATGAGGCCTGAACTCTGGGCCTGGGCGCTGTCCCTCAGCTCTTCAGCTCAAGGCTAGCGCTCTACCACTTGAGCCACAGCGCCACTTCTGGCTTTTTCTGCTTAGGTGGTGCTGAGGACTCGAACCCAGGGCCTCATGCATGTGAGGCAAACACTCTACCCCTGAGCCACCTTCCCAGGCCTGTGAATAAGTTTTTGTTGGAATATCTCATGTCCATTTGATGAGGGACTGTGTTGTCGGGCTGAGCAAGGACAACAGAGGCTGGAACCCTCTCGGGACGTCTATGCGAATCTGGGCTACCTGTCACCGGGTCACCATGGGGGCAACTCTGTCCTCACGTTTCCCTCAGCCCTGACCACAGAGCTTCTTATCTGATCACCGAGGAAACAGAAGCGACCAGGAGCTGACCTCCTGAGACGCGCCGGCAGCCTCAGCAGCGGCTGGGTCCTGCCTGCCCGCATGACTGGCCAGGGGCACCCAGCCCCCCTGGAACCGCAGGCCCTCAAGGGCAGCCCGCAGCTGCTTCTCCCTTCTCTGTGGAGCACGGACTACATGCAATGAGTTACCCTCTCTCCCATCTCAGAACGACTCTCAAAGTAGCATTTCTCGGACCCACTTCCTTCTCCACTGAGGGAGAGAATCCTCTATTCACAGAATTCATTCAAGAAAAAACTTCTCGGCAACTCTTCTCCTTCCAGATTCTTCCACCTGTGTGAGTTATACCTGCCAAGGTCGCCGTGACCTTCCTGCTGCTGTCTGTCAGTGCTGTCATGCTGGCATACATGCAGCAACGTCGTCTATACCCCGCTTGGTCACTGGGTTCTCCTCTGGCCTCTCTGGGTGCCGTTCCTGTCCCCAGGCTGCCCCCCACTGAACTCTCTGCTCTCTTCCTTTGGTAGCTGTGCAGGCTTCCACCTGGAACCGTTTGAAAAAACACAAAAGGCTTTGCACTTGCTAGGCATGCTCTCTGCTCTGTAAGATACTCTCAGTGCCTGGCTGTCTTGGTTATTTTCAAGACAGGGTCTCAAGTCCTGCCTGTCCTAGCCAGGGCTCTGGTCCTTCTATGTGCATTCCCTGTATGACCAGATGACAGGAGTGGCCACCTTGCCGGGAGCCCTGCGCTGTTCCTGTAGCTGACATGACAGGTGCCAAGGTGTTCGGCTATTAGTCAAGATGGGGTCTTGCAAAAAAAAAAAAAAAAGCTGCTGCTGGCCTTGAACCCAGATCGCCACCACCAAGTAGCTAGGATTTCTGGCCTGAACTGCGGCGCCTGGCTCTTTGCTTTGCTGAACCCTGTGGCTGCTCTGGAGAGCCCAGGCTTCTATCACTACCCCACGTCCTGGACTCCTCCATCCACACGCTTAGCTGGCTCCTGATCGGCACCGCCCGCAGTCTCGTCCTCCCCACAGTCGAGGGCCGGGAGCACTCCCTTGTGGGGCACAGTCCCACCCTACGTCCCCTGCATCTCACATCCTCCTCCCTCCTCCCTGGTCAAAGCCAAACAGCAGCGTCCCATCTGTGAGCAACTTCACCCTGACACTTTGCGCCCCCCAAAGACCAACTGGGCCTTTCAGGACGTAAGTCCAGCTCCCAACCTTCCACTGGCTTCTACTGTATCAGGAGTAAGAGTCAAAACTCCACCACAGCTGGGCGCTGGTGGCACCAGTGGCTCACGCCTGTCATCCTAGCTACTCAGGAGGCTGAGATCTGAGGATTGTGGTTTGAAGCCAGCCTGGGCAGAAAAGTTTATGAGACTCTTATCTCTAATTAATGAGCAAAAATAAACAGGAACTGAGGCTGTGGCTCAAGTGGTAGAGCACTACGCTTGAGCAAAGAGCTCAGACACAGTGGTCAGGACCCGAGTTCAAGCCCCATGCTGACAAAGAAAATATAGCTGCCTCTGGGCCGCTTTGTCTGTCTCCAAGGCCTCTCTAACCTCTTTCTCCTGGTGGCCTTTACTCGCCTGCCCAGCCACGCAGATTCCCTGGGCAGCTATGAGCCCAGCCCAGCTGCTGCCTCTCCAGGGCTCCAGGGTTCCTTGTCTCCCTGCCTGGACTTTGCCTTTGGCTCCAGGG
Source organism: Dipodomys spectabilis (assembly GCF_019054845.1). NCBI lineage: Eukaryota > Metazoa > Chordata > Mammalia > Rodentia > Heteromyidae > Dipodomys > Dipodomys spectabilis. The sequence continues at coordinate 362,619 of NW_024871449.1, forward strand.
AGGGCCTGAGCTCCCCACCTTGCTTCTTTGTGCCTGGGTCACCATCTCACCTCTTACCTTAACTCACCAACCCCATCTTCCTAAGTCCCCTTGGGCCCTTCCTGTGCTATTGTTCTCAGAAGTCCTGTGGGCGTGCTCGGTGCAGCTGCAGGTATAGGGACCACTGCCCTTACTTAGGAAGGGACCCCAGGGAGACCACCTGTTGCCCTGTCCCTCCACCGCGGGGACTCTTAAGAAGTGCTGACCCTGAGGTCAGGCTCCCAGGACCATGAGTCACCCCTCTTCTTCCTCATTCACCCTGGGGAGACTGAAGCCCAGCCCACTAACTACGCTACCTCACTAGGGAGGAGGGGGCTGATGGGAACTCCCATAGTTCCTGCTTTGCATTCCAGATGCAGGATTTGAAGGCAGAGCTCACCTTCTTGGAGCCCATCTCCAGACGCTGCTGCCGCCATCGTCCAATCAGGAGTGACTGCATCCAGGGAGCAGCCAATCCCTTGGAGCTGGCCTACACCTTAGTGAGGATGGCGAGGCTCTCCCGCACTGCACCACACCGAGGAGGGAGGGAAGCAGGGCAGAGCAAGCCTGGGCCTCCTGAACCCCCCTTCTGCCCTTCCGCCTGGTCTCCGTGTGGTCTTGAACAGCTCTCCCTGATCTATGTTTGGAAAAACGGAAGCTAAAGTCTTTTCCCAGACTGCTCAAACTTTCTTTTGGAACCAAAAGCAAGATGCGAAAGTGAACAAAGAAGTTACATGAACCCAAGCTCTTATCCCATGCATGGTTAGCCGGCAGGGTGAACAGGTGACCCCGAATGGTCAAGAAGGGGCCACCTAAGGCAATTTCTTTCTTCTCCCCAACTTAGCTCAAAAACTTTGATTTTAAAGAAAAGAATCAAAATAGCAAAAAACCCATGCAGTCTAATTGCTGATGGCTTATACTTCACCTAGCTTGTATGCATAAACTCCCTCCTCCCACCACTGTGTACACACACACACACACACACACACACACACACACACACACACTTTTCTTAACTACTTGAAGTTACAATATCCTGAGCTTAATCATAAAATTACGACAGTACCTAAGATTAGTTCAATAGCATCTGATGTACAACTTCCATTCAAGATTTTCATACTTTCCAATGATTCTTTAATATCTTGTTTAGATTAAAATAAAATTCTCACTGGGCACTGGTGGCTCACGTCTGTAATCCTAGCTACTCAGGAGGTTGAGAACTGAGGATCACAGTTCAGAGTCAGCCTGGGCAGAAAAGTCCATGAGACTCTTATCTCCAACTAACCACTAGAAAACCAGAAGTGGCACTGTGGCTTACAGTGGTAGAGCACTAGTCTTGGGCGAAAAAGCTCAGGGACAGCACCCAGGCACTGAGTTCAAGCCTCATTACTGATAAAAAAAAACCAAAATCCTCTAAGATTCAATCCAACAGGGCAGTTACTTCTGTCTGTAACGTCTAACTTAAAAAGTGAGCCTTGGGGCTGGGAAAGTGGCCCAGTGGTAGAGTGCTTGCCTTGCACGCATGAGACCCTAGGTTCGATTCCTCAGCACCACATAAGCAGAAAAAGCTGGAAGTAGCGCTGATGCTCAAGTGGTAGAGCGCTAGCCTTGAGCTGAAGAGCTGAGGGACAGAGCCCAGGCCCAGAGTTCAGGCCCCACAACCGACACCTCCCTCGTTCCCCCCTCCCCCCTCCCCGCCAAAAAAAGTGAGCCTTCTCTGGAGTGCCATGCTGGCTCTGTCCAGTAGGGGGCGCTTGGCATAGCCTTAGGAAGAGGGACCACTGAGCTACTTAGGGTGGCATCGTGGGGAGACCACCTGTCCCTCCTGCTGCCTCCAAACCACATTTTAAAATTTTGGATATTCATGACACTGAGTTTTTATTTTCAAGACCCAGGCCGTTTATTTTCCAACCTGTCCCTCAGTTTCTGGCGTATCTGATTGCTGCCTGAAGATTACATGAAACCAAATCAGTGTGGCCAGCTTGCTTCCTGCTCTTACTTCCAAGCAGGAGGCGCACAGGTGAGTCTGCCCATGATGGCGGAAGCCAGGTCTGGTTAGGTCAGCCCTGGCCCGGTCACTTCTCTTGTGTAACCAGCAGGAAGCCAAATATGTTGGTAGTCTGGGCTGTCAGTAGGCCAAATTCAACTGTAAAGAAGACACACAAGTTGTGGCCTTGTGCCAGTGGCTCACGCCTGTAATCCTAGCGACTCAGGAGGCTGAGATATGAGGAGCACAGTTCGAAGCCAGCACAGGGAGGAAAGTCTGTGAGACTCTAATCTCCTATTAACCACCCAGAAAACTGGAGGTGGAGCTGTGGCTCACGTGGTAGAGTGCTAGCTTTGAGAAAAAGAGCTCCAGGACAGTGTCCAGGCCCTGAGTTCAACCCCAGGCCCTGTGATGAAAGAGCCAGCCCTTCAAGGAAGGCATGGTAACACAAGCTCCCCTGGCCTGCCACCCTGCCCAGCAGGTTGATTCCAGCAGAGCAGATTCCCTTCAGGGCTCAGGAAGCAGCCGGGGTGGCTGCGATGACCACTGTCACGGTCACTCCAATAGCCTCGAGAAGAGATCAGAGATCTGCCTCTTCTTGTAAGACTCCTCAGTGTTTCTCATCGTGAACCTCAAGCTCCTGTGAATTGTGGAGAACCTGAGGGACTCTGTCTGTCATCCTTCCCTTTCTCTGGCAACACGAACTCTGCCATCTGTTGGTGTGTGGCTCTGGGCATGCCTCCCGGAGTCTCCAGTGTTACATTTCTCGATCACTGAACTGGGGAGATGATGGTGGAGGGGGCTGATGTGCCGAGAGCTGTGTGCGCAGCCAGGGCCTGAAACCTAGGAGGCGCCGGCCCCTGGAGCGGGGATGGCTTCACTGGAGCCGCTGGCCACAGCTGGCCACGTACACCATGTGGGAGAGGCCACGGAAGCTGCTTTTGCACAGGGGTGGCCCAGGAAGCAGACCCTCTGGAGGACGGTGCTTTTCAGGTCCTCAGAGGGGTTATGACATCTTCTGCCCTTTGCTGCCCTCTCCTACCTATCAGGAGACGTCTCTTCCTGTCTGCTTTCTAAAAGGCCAAACTTTTGTAAGTATGACTGAGCACAGAAATGAGTGACTATGCTGTTTCACCATATCTTGGCAGTGCCTCTGACGCTCAGATTCAGGGTGCAATCTGAATTCAAGACCTTCCTGGAGCTGAACATCTCCTGGAAGTGCATGCTTGCACAACCACAGAGGTCTTCGGAGCAATGACCTGATTGGTGTTATCTGATCCCGTGTCCAGGATCAGCCCTGGGGAGGCATCCACATTACAAGCTGGGTACATGTGGCCATCTTAAGAGGCTGGTTACTACACACCCATCATGGACTGTTCCTCCTATTGATCTCTGTCCTCGTCTCCCACGAGGCCACCAGAGTGCCCCAGTCACTAGGACAGGATTCCAAGGAGCCCAGAGCTCATGGCTGGGAGGGATAAAGGGGAGAAGGCCCCAGCTGTTTGCACGCAGCTCAGGCTACCTTCTAGAAAGCCTCAGGCCTCACAGATAGGACTCAAGTGGCTGGCTACTGAGCCCATGTCACCTAGCACTGCCCTGGACTGGTCTGGGGAAGCACAGGAGCAGGTGCTGTGACCACCCCACAGCCAGAGCCTAGAAGGGCCTCGGTGCTGCGTGCTGATGGGCGCCTCCCCGAGAGACAGGAAGAGGTATAACCGCTGGAAACCACACGACTCGACAGGGTAGGGCGCTGGGGTGACACGCCCTTCCTCTCGGCCGAGAAACCAGGGGCCCCAGATGAGATGGAAGCCCAGTCTTCTCCGCTGAGCGACAGTAAATGTTCCTGTTGGCTGCCTGGTGTACTTGGGTGGCAGTTCTGCCCCCCAAGGAATGAGCAGAAGGGACCCACAAAGGCCCTGGCAGGCAGCCAATTTCCTTACCACTACTGTCTGACTTTGACCAAACGAGGCTAGGGCTGGTGGTGGGGGTGGGGAATACAAACAGAGCCAGAGCTCAGGAACACAGCCAGGAAGCTTGCTTTTGTCACCAAGAAACCTCAAGACTCCTCCTGAGGCCTAAGTGAGAGGGACAGCAGACCCGGGGACCTGTCATTCTGACACAGCCAAAAACATGGGCATCGCACGGTTCAGTGAGCACTAGACACATCCACACCAACCACAGAGCCAAGGTTAAGACCACTGGATGGAGCAGTTGATGGGTAATCCCTCACATGGAGTCTTTCAAACGCCTGCTCCCTGATACCCAACATCAACCCAACCCCGCAGAAGCCCCAAGGCTGGACTATGGTGCGGATGGTGAGCGCTCACGCCTAATCACTGCTGCAGCAAACCAACACTCACCACATTCTCCTTACACAGCCAACACCCACGAACCTGCACCCTCTCAGGCCGGGAGCCTCCGGAGCGGAGCTGGAACCCTGCAGGCCACACAGCCTGCCAGGGGTTGCATGCAGCCAGGGCAACTGTGTTCACTGACTCAGGGGCCAGAGGCTCAGTCTTGGGTAATGCCAACACTATCTCTCCAAGGGCTGGGGAAAGGGGAGTTTCACTGTGTCCCCTCCTCGGCTCCTCTGATGCACAGCTGGGGTAAAAGCCATTCCTGCCCCCAGCCTGGGCTGCTTCTTGCTGTCCCCACCCATCATGCTGGTGTTTTTCTGAGCACAGAGGCGTCCCTGCCCAGCCCCAGCTCCTTCCTGCCTCTTGGTGCCTGTGTGTGGGGGGGGTTCACGTGGCACCCTGCTGAGGGGACCCCAGTGCTGCACAGATGTTGTGGGCACCAGGATCTTTATACCCACATGCCCAGGCCACACAGCCTCCTCCTTCATCCACTCACCACACACTGTGACCTTGTAGTGAAGGCCCTCGATGTGGAGGCTCCGGCCTCATCCCCTGCTCCCTTATCCAGTTTGGGGGAGGTGAAGGGCGGGAAGGGAGGAAGCCAGGTTACTAGGGAGTCCCCCACCCGCTCTGCCCTCCTTCTGGGGTATGAGTGTGGGACGGCTGAGCAGCCAGGTTACTAGGGAGTCCCCCACCCGCTCTGCCCTCCTTCTAGGGTATGAGTGTGGGGTGGCTGAGCAGCCAGGTTTCCCTTCCGGTGTAAACCTTTGGGGTGGGGATGGGTTTTAAGGGGTCTTCCCCTCCTCAGTGCTCAGGACGGGGGAAGACGGGAATCCGCTATATTCCGTGTGAAGGCTGGCCACCTCTGCTTTCCACTCAGCCATCCGAGGCCCCCAGCCAGGGGTTCCCGGGGGAGAACAGATGGGGAGGCCATCCTGGAGCCGCCAGGAGCTGGCCCTCACTGGCCCCTCCCGTGAGAACAGAGTGCCCCGCTGGGCTCCTCATCTCCCAGAGGCTGCCCCCTGCCCCCAGAGACAAAGGCAGAAGCCTGCAGAGAGCTGTGTGCAAGGCTGGCCCCCGTCTGAGCTGTTGTGTGTGGACGTGTGTGCACACGCGTGTGCTTATGAGGCTGCCATGTGTCCACGCGGGGCCTCAAGGGGCTTGGGAAGGGGTGTTTGCAGGGACGTAGGTGTTAGCCCTGGGCATCCAGGCATCCCAGCCCTACTCAGGAAGCCGCTGCCTGCGTGCCAGACGCAAACCCATCCTGGGGAGCACTGCCCGCCCGGCCCCCCCCAGCACCCCGTACCTGCTTCTGAGCCAGAGCAGCCGCGGAGACCATGTTCCCTGCATGTATGGTGGAAGGAGAGTCCAAGGCCGGGCCACAGGCCTAACAGGAAGTGGGTGCAGCGCATGTCAGCGCCTCCAGTGCAGCCTTTGCACAGTGAAGGAGGCTGGCAAACCCGGCCCCGTGGGGTGCTGGGGTGTGGCCTCTGGTTCCAGTGCGCTGGCTCAGCCTGAGTGCTGGGAGACCCCAACCCTCCTAGTGGTGGAGTGGCTGGGGATGCGGCAGGGGTGGGGAGAAGGCGGGGAGCTTAGCCGGGGCAGGAAGAGCGGGCACCCTCACCGCCCTGGGGGCAGGCCCTCTCTCAGGGCAGCTCCCGGTGAGATGGGGGTCACGCGCAGGGTCCCTGGCTTTGTGGCAGGCACCGGTCATCTGTGCCACCTGCTGTCACGTTTCCCCCACAGCTCTAGGAAGGGCTACTGCTGCCTCACCCCTGTTCTACCGAAGATGACACTGAAGGCACCAGGGCTGGCTGATCTAAGCTGTGCTCTGAGCCCTGCACTGCTGAGTTCTGGGGGCTCTGCCGCCCACAGCCTGTCCTAGAACTCAGCAGATGGGGCTGGCCACACTGGTGTGCATGTGTGCGTGCATGCATGCGTGTGCGTGTGTGTGCGTGTGTGTGCATGTGTGTGTGTGTGTGGTGAGGGTGTCCTCAAGGATGGGTCAGCAGTAGGATTCTGGGACTGGGAAGGTGGCTCAGTGGTAGAGTGCTTGCCTCACATGCACGAGGCCCTGGGTTCAATTCCTCAGTACCACATAAACAGAAAAAGCCAGAAGTGGGCACTGTGGCTCAAGTGGTAGAGTGCTAGCCTTGAGCTGAAGAGCTCAGACACAGCATCCAGGCCCAGTGTTCAAGCCCCACCACTGACAAAAAATAAAAAATAAAAATAAAAAAAGAAGTAGGATCTCCACAACGGGGAGGCTTTCCTGCTCCACGCCTCTCCCACTTTGCCTTTCTTTTTGGTGAGGTCCTCTCCCTCCCACCCCTCTCGGAGGGGCAGGTGCTGGAAGGCTGCCTGGCCAGGCTCTCTCTGACTGCTCCGGGGGACAGCTCCAGCTCAATCTGGCCTAAGCCAAAGGGAGGACCTGCCTGGCACACTGCATCTGCCGCAGTGCTGGTCACCTGCAGAGTGCTCACGCCTCCTCCAGGCTCCTCCTCCAGACCCAGCCCTCATGGAGGCCCTTTATAGAGGCCCACTCCTTCTACAGGCCCTGCTGCCCCCTTGTACCTCTTTCCTGATCCCCAGGGCGTGGGGGTGGGGTGGGGGGGTGGAGCCTCCTCACGGCAGGCTCAGCTCTGCAGTCTCCTGGGACCGGCTTGGCCATTGGATTAGGAGTGGTTTGGGGTTCAAGGTAGGATAAGATATGTACAGGAGCAGGGCACTGGTGGCTCCCCCTTGTAATCCTAGCTACTCAGGAGGCTGAGATCTGAGGACTGCAGTTCAAAGCAAGCCCAGGCAGGAAAGTCATGAGACTCTTATCTCCAATAAACCACCAGAAAAAAGTGGCATTGTGGCTAAGTGGTAGAGCATTCACCTGGAGCTGAAGAGCTGAGGGACAGCGCCCAGACCCACAGTTCAAGCCCCATGACCAGAAAAAAAAAAGATATGCACAGGGTGACAGGAAGAGGAAAAAGAAGGGAAAAGCAGAGAGCAAGAAAGGTGTCAGGAGAGGAAGAAGAGGAAAACAGAGAGAGTGTGAGGCTGTGAGACTGTGGGAGCAGGGGCCTCCACACTGACCCGGGCTGAGCCACAGCCCCTCACCCCTCCAGCAAAGAGCAGCACTGTAAAGAAAATTAGGGTACACAAACATTTTTTTATGAGTGTGCCTGTCCTAGGGCTTGAACTCAGTGCCTGAGTGCCTTAGCTTTTTCTCTCAAGACTGATGGTGTAGCACTTGAGCCACAGCTCTACTTCTGGCTCTTTTGCTGATTAATTGGAGGCTTGAGTCTCATGGACTTTCCTATCCAGGCTGGCTTTGAACCACGATCCTCACATCTCAGCCTCCTGAGTGGCTAGGATGACAGGTGTGAGCCACCGGCGCCTGGCAATCCATGAATATTTAATAGCATCCAGGGTCACTAATAGCATAGTAACAAAGGGGACTGAGCCAGTTTGCCTGGGCTCCAGGTGCAGCTCTGTCTTCCACACCCAGACCCCAGCCCCTGGCCTGGAGCACCCCTTCCCCTGTGTCTCTGACTCTGGGTAGGTGACCCTGAGTTTGGGAGCAGGGGCTCTAGTTATTCTCTTGTCCTAGGCAATGGTGACAGACCATGATGCTGGAACCAGATCTGACATGTAACAGGTGAAAATCAAGCCTGGCTGGTGAACATCTTAGCCTCACCAGCTGCCCCTGCTGGCGGGGTCAGACACATCCGAGCCAGCCTCAGATCTCAGCTTCATGCCCAGATGTTACAACTCAACCACAGTTCTCCAAAAATTTGCTGACTCTTTAATATAAGTTACTTTGGACCTGTAAAGAAGTGGATGGCTGTCTAATGCTGGGTGGTAAAGTCAGAAATACCTAATTTAAAAGACACTATCACCAGGGAAAAGGTAGCAAAGAGAACGGGAGGAAACACTTGCCAATCACACGTCTGAAGAGCCATATATAAAGAACTCCTAGAACTCAGCAGTAACAACAACACAATAACACCACCACAACAACGATGGCCATAAACCTGCTTAGAAAATAAAGGACTGGAAGAGACATTTTTTCAAAGACACACGAATGGCCCATCAACTCCTGAAAGGGCTCAGCATCGCTAATCTCTGGGGAATTGCAAATCAGAACCACCTCACCCTTATTAGAATGGAGGAACCCATTCTCTGAAACCCCAGAGGAGAACCTGGCTTGGAGAGGTGCGGGCACTCTGGTGGCAATGTAAAGTACCACAAAAGCCTGGAGGAGGCTCCTCAAAAGTACAAAAGCAAGCCGGCTGCCAGTGGCTCACTCCTGTCATCCTAGCTACTCAGAAGGCTGAGATCTGAGGATCCCAGTTCAAAGCCAGTCTGGGCAGGAAAGTCCATGAGACTCTTATCTCCAATTAACTGCCAGAAAACCAGAAGTGGTGCTGCTGTGGCTCAAGTGGTAGAGAGCTTGCCTTGAGCTGAAGAGCTGAGGGACAGCGCTCACGCCAAGAGTTCAAGCCCCATGACCAACAACAGCAAAAAACAAAAAAAAAATACAAAAGCAAAAAAACTACTAGATGACCTAGCAATTCCATTTTTAGATTATGTACCCCCAAAGAACTGGAAGCAGCATCTCAAAGGGAAGGTCGAACACTCACATTTAAGGTAGCACTATTCATAACAGCTACAATGTGAAAAACAACTGGAATGTTCACTGGGGGAGAGGAACAATGGAGGTATGCACCAAATGTGGCATACTCGTAGAACGGACTACTCTTCATCCTTAAAGAGGACGCAAACTGCTACCACACAGATGAACCTTCAGGGTGTCAGGCTTTGTGCCCCCTCTTGGAGGGGGCATTAATGGCGTTGGTAGGATGGGGTCACCGGGGGGCTGGGGGAGGGGAGGTGGAGGGTTGTTTGTTGGGAACAGTTTCAGTTTTCCAGGATGAAAGGGGAAATGGTAAATTTTTGTGATGTAATAAAGAAAGGTAAATAGCAGTGGAAATATTCAGTCCACAAGCATTCCTGTAGTGTGGCTGGACATTTAAGCTGGAGCGGTACCTGTGGTTTCTAGACTGCTCACAGGCCCTGCTGTTACCCATCTCCCAAATCATCTCCCGGCTGGGGTGACCTGGGATACAGTGTGCAGTGGGACTTCTGGAAGGATCTGTACTCCGGATGGAGGGGCTGCTCCAGGTATGTTCTGGAAGACTCGGGAGGCTTCATACCTCGGGAGGCAGGAGGGCTGCTGGAGCATCTCGGCTGGACCGGAGATGGGAGGCCGCCGTTCACTGGCTGCAGTGGGCCATGCTGTGGCTGAATGCTCTCCTCCATTTCCCAAGGGTAACATCGCGTGCCAGTCTGGCATGCTCTCCTCTAAGTGGGACCTCTGGCAGTTCTCTTGGACTCCAGATAGCAGTACTTAAGTAGAAAGTACCGAATAAATATGCCTTAATGTCACTTACATTCCTTTGGGCCAGGTCTCCAGAGGAGCATGTCTCTCACGATGAAGGCTCTGAGGGCGGGGAGCAGGGAGCGGAGGCTGGGCTCTGGAGGATTCCCAGCCCCCTGCAGGGTCCCTGGGCTGGTGAGTGTCAATATCTAAGTGGATGGCCACACAGGCACAACTGCAACCACTTTGTAATCAGCTTCTCTGTAACTGTTGTCGGGGCCAACTTCTTCTCTCTCGAGATCAGGCCTCCATCCCATGACGTTGCTGGGAGTTTCCTAGGACATTGGCTTTTCTTTCTGCACAACTGGTTCCAGTACTCCTGGTCCTCTCATGAGTTTCTGCCTTGAGAGGACACAGTTCTTCTTTGGCTGATTCTGTGTTACATGCTTCATGTGTTATATCAAGCTCTTAGGAAACTTTCAAGGCAGGCCTGATGCACACGGACAGAGGCTGCCAGGGCCCAGAGCAGCATCACAAGCCATCCAGTCTATAAAGAATGAAGCCAGGTGGCCTCCATCTTTGATTTGGGATGGGGTTAGTCAACTACTGTGGCTTGAGGACCATATCCAGAACATGGTCCATATGTGTGTAGCCCACCAAGGTAAGAACAATTATTACATTTTTTTGGGGGGAGGTCAGTCATGGGGCTTGAACTCTGTGCCTGGGCACTGTCCCTCAGCTCTTCAGCTCAAGGCGAGCACTCTACCACTTGAGCCACAGTGCCATTTCGTTTTCTGGTGGTTCATTGGAGATAAGAGTCTCACAGACTTTTTCTGCCTGGGCTGGCTTTGAACTGTGATCCTCAGATCTTAGCCTCCTGAGCAGCTTGGATGACAGGCATGAGCCACTGGCACCTGGCTCGTTTTTACATTTTTAACCAGTAGGTAGGAAAACCAAAAGGAGAATGTTTCATGACTCATGAGAATTATTCAAAGCTCAGTGTGCATAGTAACATTTTCCTGGCACAGAGTCAGACTTGCTCATCTTAGCTTGAGTTGCTGCAACAAAATGCCAGAGACTGGGCCGTGTGCACAAGGGATATTTAAACTCTCTCACTGTTCTGGAGGCTGGAAATGCAGCATCAAGATGCTGGCAGATTCAGTTTCCAGCCAGGGCTCTCTTCTTGGCCTGTGAAGGTAGCCTTCTTCCTGCTGGGTCCTGAGAGAACTCTGGCCTCCTCCTCTTAGAAAGACACTAACTGCCCCTGGGCTGCATCCTTCAAGACCTTTTCTACTCCCGCCCGTCTTCCCAAAGGCCGTGCCTCTAAGCATCACTCTGGGGGAAGCAAACATCCAACATGTAACTTACACTGCCCACGCTGCTTCTGTTCTTCAGTGGCAGAGCCCAGTCCAGGCGGCCCCTGTCTTACCACAGGACTAACATCCTAATAAGCCCGTTATGAGTTGAACATATTCTAAATGAGAAATGCAATGACTCTGATAAAAATAATTGCAAAGTTGAAAAATCGCATGTTGACCCTCTCTAGGGCACAGTAATTGCATTTGCCTGTACTTCTAAGACATTTTACCATCTGATCTTCTACAGATCCGCCATCCAGGCTAACACCTCCCCAATTAATACAGCCTTCTAGAAGAGTGTCTCACTTCCAGACTGGGAAAACTCCCTGATCTGCTTCACACATGCTCTTGCCCAATCCACCTCTCAACCCCCACCCCGTCTCCCCGGCCCACGTACCTAGTACCCATCCTTGTGTCCTGGGCCCCACAATAGGACTTTACCTCTGTCTGTGTGGTGTCTGGCTGAAGAGGGATGAGCTGGAGGAAGCTCTTGTCAGCATCTCCATGCTCAGTCTCGGTCTGGGTGAATCTCGGGGTGGGGGTGAGGGCTGTTGACTTTCCAGCCAGCCCCAGTTTTCCTCTTATGAGATCATAACCTCCTCTCTTGGGGATTTGGCACACTAATCCACCCTGATAACTGGTACCCAGAAGGCGGGCCCATTCCAGCAGCAGTGACTGGAGCATCTGGCCCAGCTCCATTCAAAGCCTCACTCCAGGGTGGAAGGTGAGCACAGAAGGCCCGGTGGATGCTGGCGCGGCCTCTGCTTGGAAGGTTGTGGGGCTTATGGTGGGTCACTACCCATTTTCCTGCCCCCATCTGAGGGGGTGCATGACACCCACAAAGCCTTCCCACCACAGGTAGACTTTCATGGTTTGATAGCTCCCTGCATAGTTTTCTGGGAGACAGGTGCCCGGTGGGAAAAAAATGTGGAAAGTTCAACACAGTCCACGTTAAAAGGTAAAAATCTAATTTTCTTCTTGCTCTGTGGTCTACAGAAAAGATCTTCTTCCTTGGAGGCCATGTGGCGCCAGAGGGGGTGGGCGTGTTGCTACAGCCTGAGGTTTGAAATAGCTCCGCCATGACTCATGGGAGCTGAAGGAGAGTCAACAGCGTCATCCCACAGGGAAGGGACCCCGAGGAGCCCAGCGCAGCCTTGCAGCCGCATCTGCTCTTCCCTCTAGGTGCAGGGGACAGAGCAGAGGTGGTGGCCAACAGGAGACCCTATGTACAGTGGGAGGCTTCCTTGTGCTCACAGCTGAAGATGTCTGCAGGTGGCTGGTAGGTGCTGGTGGCTGAAATGCATGTGTTCCCTGTAAGGTGGAATTGGAAGCTAGTCGTGTGATTAAACACCCTGGACAAAAGATGTCCTTTGCACAAGAGAAACCTAATTAGCCAGGTAGCCGTGGCTCTCGCCTGTCATCCCAGCTACTCAGGAGGCTGAGGTCTGAGGATCACAGTTCAACGCCAGCCTGTGCAGGAAAGTCCATGAGACTCTTATCTTCAATAAACAACTAGAAAACCAGAAGTTCCACTGTGGCTCAAGTGCTAGAGCGCTCGCCTTGAGCTGAAGAGCACAGGGATAGTGCCTAGGCCCAGAGTTCAAGCCCCACGACCACCACCACCACCAACAAAAAAAGACAAACCTAATTATCCACGTATCTACATCTACATATCCATCTCAAGATAATTCCTCTAAAGTCCCAAATCAAAAAACACCACCAAACAGGCCAACAAACTAGAGGTTGTCATTAGTGTACAAGAGGCTACCCCTAGGATACTTAAATATACAATCCAAAATATCTCTGGCAAAAAAAAAAAAAAAAAACCTACAAAAAAATGGAGAACTTTTACAACGCAGGCCAGTGTGTGATCAGTTTAGGCCTTGCTGCTCCTTGGTGAATACTCAACACTAGGGTGCAAAAGTAGCTAGAGACAATGTGTAAATAGAAGCATGTTCCAATAAATCTTTATTTACCCAAACAGGAGGCGGGCCAGAGTAAGCCCTTGAGTTGTAATTGGTAGATCCCTAATCACATGTTAGTAAAATTAAGACTAAAGTACAAATCCTCATGAGATCCACATACTTGATATGCTGCTTGTCAAGACACAGCCCTCTCTAGGGTGAGGCTGGAAGGGGAACTCAAAGATCAAAGTAGCAATGTCCTGGCTAGATGAGCGCGGTGCTGCTGGGTTGAGTCCTGGCTGGGTCCTCGGCCCCACTGCTCAGCAGGGTGAGGGGGAGGCAGTGAGTGCCGGGGCCCTCCCCTTGGTGTCCTGAGCCATTCTCACTGCCCCCCTTTTACTCTGCTAGTAATTCTCGTTTATCGCTGGATCATGGGCCTGATTAATCTCTTCCGGAGTAAACACGATAAAGACATCTTCCCAATCTCTCTGCCACGCCACGCCTCGGCAGAGCACGGAGGACAGCTGGCTGTGCCACGCAGGCTTCTGCCGCTAATGCCGCACTATTTTGGGAGATTCTTTTTGCCTCATTTATTTTTGATTTGAGTTGCTCATACAGACTGTGTGTTCCCTTTCTTGCTCCTGTGCTGAATTAAATGAGCGTTGTATTTTTAAACCCTGCCTGTGTTATCTCGTGATTATGACAGATGAGCTGGGTACCTGGAGAGCATGAGCCAAGGAGAGGCCCCGGCCTCCGGGACACCAGCCTGCCCTTTGCAGGACCGGGGTGTGGCCTCATCCTCTCGATGTTGGGATGGCACAGACCTGGGGGAAAGGCTGGGCCTTTGGGGCCCGGTATTGAGAATGGCTAGGGTCTAGAGACATCCAGAATGTCTCCTCTGAGGGACACAGAGTGAGGAGAAGTGATTTTTCCCGAATAGCAGCTCCTGGCCTGTGCAGCGATGGGCACCGGAACTTCAGGTGTCCTGGGCGGTCCCAGAGAGACCTTGGGCAAGGACTGGCATTTCTGCGTTTATTCTTGTCCCAAATCCTGTGAGGTTATTACTCTCGCCACAGATGACATCTGTGGAAACTGAGGCTTGGAAGGGCTAAGTCAGCCTGCCTTGGTCACCCAGTGAGTGGCAGTTCTGGAAGTCTATCCTCCAAACCACGGTCCTCGGCTGTCATGAGTACAGACATCCAAGGCCAAAGGAAACAACAGCTGGAGTTTTTCCAGGGAGTGCGCTGACTGGCTAGGAAACGGGAACATTCTGGGTAGGATTTGTGGAAGCCTGGGTCAAGCAGAGGAGGAGGAGGTGACCAAAGATTGGTGAATCTGTTATGTTGGAGCCGAAGGCCCACGGGTAGGCCAAAGAGGAATATGGGAGAAGACAGGCCTGCAGGTGGCTCCCCAGTTTTCAGTTCCCCAGCTGGGGGAGGCCCTGAGCCAGTGGTAGGCGTGTCCAGGCTGCTCTGCTCCTGGTGTCTTCCCTCTGGGCTTCTCCTTACCTCTTGGCCAGAACAGTTTTCTCTTGTGCCACAGGCCCTTTGCCAGGTGCACAGGTCCTTCTTCGGCTGGACATACTTAGCCTGCGAGCACTGCTCACTGAGGACCTCCACTTGATGGTGAGCCCCAGAGGGGTTTGTCTGGTTTCTTGTTGTGGATCCCTTTGTGCTCAGAATAGGGGTGACACCTGCTCGGGCGCCCAGTGCGCCTTTGCTGAATGCACCTGGGTGTGCTCGGCCTGCAGCACACCAGCAGCTGTGGGCTTACACCTAGCACCAGGGGCAGCGCGAGGCTGAAGCCCAGCAGGGCGGAGGGAGAGGGCGCCATGGGAGGTCATGTTCTAGCTGTTCCTCCTGCAGAGATAGAGGGTGTCCTGCAACAGCTGTAGCCTCTTCTGAGGAGCTCCTGGTGGGAGGGCAGCTGTACAGGCATTCAGACTGTGGACGGGCTCTGCCAGATCTGCAGTCACCCACCAGGGTGACGCCAACACGTCAAGTCCCCCGGAGAGCCAGGCATCTCATGGTAGACACGGATGGGCATACACACACGCAGATACACACACACACGAACCCCACCTCTACTTCCATTCCACCATCTCTACAACCATCTTCAGCACCACCACCTCTATCTCCACTTGAATCTCCAATTCCTGCCGCCACCATCTCTACCATCACCGTGGCCATCTCCACCACCTCGACAGCTGCCATCTCCGACTCTGTCACCACCACCTTTACCGTCTCCAACTCTACCACTACCCCTTCTACCTCTATCAACGCTACCACGACCTCCTTCCTCATCACCATCTCCTCCTCCACCATCCTGAGTCAGCTCTTTCCTCTGCCAAGCACTCCTGATGTTGGCAGTCTCTGCTCTTGGAATCGTACCCTCAAGACAATGCTTTGCCCCTCTAGCTTCCGTTCTCGTCTCCATATCCAAGGGCCCAGGCTGGGCCAGCCGTCACCCCTCTGCCCTGCAATCCAGGTATTGGATCCATTCACGCCTCTAACCCTGGAGCATTCCTTCTCTTGCCTATCTCTCCTGCTTGTCTTTGCAGCTGCTGCCTGAGGAAGAGTTGTCCACCTGTCACCAGTGACCCACTTCGATCCTCCACATTAGATCTCTTACGTTACATCCTTCCTGAAAGTCCTTGTGGCTGTCTGGGGCGCTTAGCAGCCAGCCCAATGTCAGTTTGGCATTGAGAGCTGTTCACAGCCGGCCCCATCTCCCTTTCCAGCTCTCAATCCCCTCTCTGCCCCTCCTGACCACCTGGCTCAGACATACTTATCTGCCCCTCTCCCTCTTGCTTCTGGACCTAGGCTGTCCTGGGCCCTCACTCCTCCCTGGGAGATATGCTGAATCTGTCTGTGAGGAATCTCCTGCTCTCAGGTCCACTGCAGAGGCCCTGCCTCAGGTCTGGATCAGTCACCCCACATTCTTTGCGGTGTGCCCCTGGGATGGGCAGCAACACGGAAGAAGTCACTGTCTAATTCCAATGCCTTGACTACCTGCCTCTTCTGAAAGAACAGAGAGCCGGGGCAGGCCCACCGAATGCAAGGCCAATGCTTTTAATGAGCCTGCTGCCAGTCTGTCGTAGACTTAAGCGAAGAACAACGTTCTCTCCGCTTGCTGGTTTACATCTTCCATGCCCGAATGCTAGCCCAGCCCCGAGGCACCCACAAAGCCTCTCCCAGCCAAGTCAAGGTGTATAGGGCTGACTGCGCTTCCCTTATGCCCATCTCCTCCTCAACTTGCCCTTGACAATGGGGATGACCTTTGGCTAGGCATTCCACCTGTGAACTCAAGGAATGGAGGACAGAGGTGTGGGGACAGGTGGAATTTATATCTTGCTTATTCTGGTTAACTTTAGTTTCCTCTTAAGGATAACTAATGCTGGTTTTCTCTTTATTGTAACAACCATTACGTTTCATTTCAAAATAAATCCCAGAAATAAGTTCAACTAACTAAAAGGAAAACACAAACAAAGAAATAGGGCTGGTGGTACACACACGACCCAAATCCTAAGAAGAGAGGCCACGACCAAAATACTCGCCCGGGAGGAAGAGGCAAAGAGGAAGCCAGTGCCAAAGCGGCTCCCCGGTGACCACAGCCCCCGTGACCTCATTGCCAGCACTCCCGGGGGAAGGAACGTTCAACCCACAGTGGGACCTCACAGTCGAACGGGTAGACCGGGTCACCTTCCACTTTAAAACTAAATTTATATCCCCCTTTGTGAAAGTGTGCCAGAGTTCCTCCCTTCACAGGAGGCTGGTGATGAGAAAGGAGGGATGGAGAGACCGGAACTCAGGCAGGACACGGTGTTCCAGGCCAGCCCTGGTGAGAAGCTCTGGGTTGCGGAGGATGAATGTGGGCAAGCGTGCACGTGTAAACAAGCACACACATGCACGTGCCCAGGCCCACTCCACCCACTGCTCGAGATGCCCACTGTCTGCTCAGCTGGGGGAAGAGCCGCCCCTGCACTGCCTTGCTCCACCCTTGCTAGGTGAGATGGGTATCGCTGGGCTTCTCTGCCTGTGAAGGGGACTAAATCTTCCCTGCTGTCCCGAGCCACACCTCATTCTATTCCACAGTATGGGTGAAGACCCAGGCCCAGGACCCCCCCAAGGATGGGGTGGCCAGCTGCACTGTCATCATCTCCAAAAATGCCAATGTACAGCCAACGCCGGTTTCAAATGTGGAGGGGGAGTGTGACCCAAGGATCCCTGGAGTCCGTGGAAGGTGTCATTGCTTTGCTCCTTGGGGCCTGGATGAGATGAGTTTCTTTCTTTTTTTGTCAGTCGTGGGGCTTGAACTCTGGGCTTGGGCGCTGTCCCTCAGCTCTTCAGCTCAAGGCGAGCTCTCTACCACTTGAGCTACGGTGCCACTTCTGGTTTTCTGATGGTTTATCAGAGATAAGAGTTTCACAGAGTTTCCTGCCCAGGCTGGCTTTGAACCATGATCCTCAGATCTCAGCCTCCTGAGTAGCTAGGATGAGAGGCTTGAGCCACCGGCGCCTGGCAAGATGGGTTTCTTGTCTAGCAGCTCTTACTGTGGCTACTCCCAGGGGAATGGGGCAGGCTGTCTGGCCCTGGCCACAGTCAAGAGAGACACTTTCCACCAGATAGCCAAAGGCCTGGGTTTCCTACAACAAGCTCCAGGATAGCCAAGGGTTAAACACAGGTAGTGTGAGATTTCCAGGCATCGCCAGGGTGGGGGGCATCTCCAGGCATCGCTCTGAGGGGGCCTCCTGGCACCCCCTTTCCCATAACTTCCCCTTCACGACCCCCTGGTGTCTTGTCCTGAGAGTTTTCAGAGAGGACATGGGGAGGATCCAGGGAGCCCTGCCCTCAGGGGCAGGACTGGCCCAAGAGCAGGGGGAGCTGGCGGAGCTGGCACGCCAGAAGTAGACTAAACTCAGTCTTCTTTGCGAAATCCAAGCTTGCCTTTCATACCAAACAGAAACCTGTCTGTGGGGCCTTCATGGCCCACCTCCAGAATCCTCTCCCTACTCGTGCCAGAGTGGGGGTCCAGGTGAAGCCCCGCCTCCTGTCCCCCCATCCCCCACTTGCCTCTCATCAACTCCCCCTCCCTCCCACGAAGCAGTGAAGCAAAGCCGAGCAGCATCCTCAGCCCTCCCGACCAGCTGTCCCTCCCAGATAGAACCTCCACCTCACCTCGATTGCTAGGATCAATGAGTTGGGCTGAGGGAGGGGGTGTGCAGGGCAGGGGAGGGGCGGGCAGCACAGGGAAGGGTACACCTCCCTCCTGGCACTGTAAGACCATCGGACTGTTATCTGCAAAGCCTGGCCTCTCCAGCTCCTTTCTGAAGCTTTCACCATAAAGGGATAAAGAAAATGCTGAGTCTCCTCTCATGGCTGGATTGAGATTTTTAAGTGAGCCAAAGCAGGAAAAACCCAGTGGGGGTGGGGAGGAAGCCAGAATCCTTTCCCCGCGACTGTGTTCCAGAACCTGACTCAGCAAGGCAGGCAGGGCAGCCTGCCGGACAGATGGACAGTGGATGGGATGGATGGAGTTGTTCTGGGTCACAGAGGGTGGGGGAGGGGGGAGAGGGCAGTGTTCTGGTGGTTACGAGCTGGGCAGTTTCAGGGGGAGAGTCGCTTTACACGGGTGGCCATTAGATGTCTTCTTGTGTCATCACGCTGCCACACAGTCCCCCAGACACTCAGTTCTGATGTGTTGTGGGTCCTCCCTCTCCACACCTGGCGGGGGTTGTACCTCCATGTAGTGGCTAGGAGGGGAGCCGTGAGTGGAGAGTGGTAGGTGCTGCCATTGGACCCCAATGATGTGAGTTTCTGGGGATAGCTGGAACCCTGTGTCTAGACAGGCACCTTGCTGGGCAGCCCCGTGCGGGGACCCTCTGGCCACTGTCTAGACAGGCACCTCGCTGGGCAGCCCCGTGCAGGGACCCTCTGGCCACTGTGTCCCTCATGGTGCCTGGCACAGTGCCGGGCAGGGGAGTGGGTGACTGCTCGTCACCGCTGCTCCTGAGCCTGGTGCTCAGCTGACCTCACCCTTACCCACGATCCTGGCAGCTCCTAATGCTCAAGAGGTGGCCTTCAACTGTGATCCCTGGAAGAAACGGGGTCAACGACTGGTTCCACTGGCAGAGGGCAGTCAGCAGCTAGCTAGCAATCAGATATCATCCAGGGGCCATGGCTGGCGGATCTGCCTTTGCACCTGACGTTATCCTGTTTTCTAGGGGTGCCCAGGACAGAGTCCCTAAAATGCCCAGCCTGGGGTCTTCTCTCCAGGGAAAAGACTGGCTGGCACCCTGGCGGTGCTTCTCCTAAGTGTCCCCATTCTGCACCCATGGGAGCAGCAACCTGTCTCAGCTTTACATGGGATGAAAGGCAGGCCAGGCCTTCCCACCACTCTCAGGGCTGCTGAGCACCCGAACCAGGAGGGGGATCCCTGCCTTCTAAACCCACCAGCGGGGTGAGCTGAGGAGACCCCAGGATAAGCCCCACTCCTTGTCACAGGGTGTGTGCTCAGCCCTGGCTCTGGGCCCATGCCTGGGTTTTCATTTTTGTCTTTTGAGATACGGTCTTGCTGTAGGGTCCACACCGGTCTCATGCTATCCTGCTTCAGCCCCCGGGTAGCTCGGACTATAGCCATACACTACCACCACCAGCAGCTTCTGCGGTTAGTCTGCCAGGACAACACTGGACTCCCACATTTCACCAGCCACCCTCCCCATGCCAGCCACACCTGATTTGTAAACACTCCCTTCCCCGACAAAGGAAAAGGAATCCTAGACCACAGAAGCTTTAGCAGGGAGCACTAGGGTTGGGGGTGAGAATCAGGAGCAGACACCTTGCTATAGTGCACTGTATGTCCCCTAAAAGACTCGTCCCAGTCCTAGCCAGATGCCTGTGAGCGTGACCTTCCTTAGTAAAGCAGGTGTTTAAGAATCTTGTGTTTCAGATCATGCAGGATTTGGGCAAGAGAACTTCCAGTGACACATGTCATAAGAACAGGCAAAGGGGACACACACAGACTCAGATACAGACAGACACACAGACACACACACATACAGACACACACACACACACAGACACAGACACAGACACACACACACACACACACACACACACGGCACACGTGATAGGGAGGCAGTGCTTCCCCACAGAACCAGGCAGGGCCCAGCCTACCCTTCGATCCTGGGCTCCTGAGCTGGGAGAGCCCCATGGCTGCGTGGGACTTCCCATAGCATCAAACCCTCCATATGCCTCCTTTCCCCTCTACATGTATACCTAAGACAAGGCTTAATTTACAAACTAGACAGAGTAAGACATGCGCAAGTACAATAATTACCACAATATACTAGCAGTTACTTAAGAGTTACAAATTGCTTATGTACGGCTGGTAGTTTCCGCTTAGTGTTTTCAGGATGGGGACTCACGCACTTTTTTTAACTCGAGGTCTTGCACGCGCTAGGCAGATGCTCCACCGCTTGAGCTATGCCCCAGGCCTTTTTGCTTTGGTTATTTTTCAGGTAGGGTCTTGCGTTTTTGCCTGGGCCAGCCTAGGACCATTATCCGAATCCTCATCCTCCAAGCAGCTGGGACCACAGACAGATACCACTAGGCCTGACCTGTTGATTGAGATGGGGTTTCACTCATTTTGTGTGTGTGTGTGTGTGTGTGTGTGTGTGTGTGTGTGTGTGTGTGTGTGTCCAGACTAGCCTGGAACTATGATCCTTCTTTCAAGTAGCTGGGATTATAGACAGCTCTCCACTCTGAGTCTACTTAGTCTTAACTGCCCTCTAACCTTGGCAGGCTGTATGGATGCAGAGAAATGGCCTCTCTGGGGGAAGTGACCTATTAGTGGGGTCTGGATCTCTGCTGGCCCCACCTCCATCCCTCTGTACCCTGTCCTGTGTGTGTGTGTGTGTGTGTGTGTGTGTGAAGTGACTCTCCTTGTGTAAACCCAGCACACCGGGGCTCCTCCCTGATCTCCAGGGGACAGTAAGAATAAATAACAGTTTCAAAGAGGATTACCATTGTTTCACCACGTGACAGAGCCATGAAAGATTAATGTCTGGTCTGTGCAGCACTATACCAGCAATTTGAAAGCCAGCTTTACTCTACCACACCCATTAAAGCCTCCACTGAGTAAAGAGATATGTGAAGGAAACCCATCCGGCCCTGCACTTGGCCATCACATAATTAAGAGGGAAATATACTTGCAAACCAACATGTTGGAGGCTGGCAAGGCTGCAGTGAAGCTACTGCCAGGAGGCAGAGCAGGTCTGGGTTTGGGGAGAGTAGCTGGGCAGCACAGGTTGACAGCCCTGGGTTCCGAGGTCCCACCCAGGTAACGTGATGTATCCTATCGGGTCAAGAGAGGAAATCAAGGAAGACCCACAGGAATGTTCACAGTAGCCTTGCATGGAATAATGAGAAGAAGAAATGTGTGTGTTCAGTGCAGGTGGATGCATGCAGCCACGCCTGAGGCTCTGGGCAAGTCCTGCTACAGCGGAGGATGGAGGGAGGAGGGAGGTATCGCAGATGTTACAAGGGGACAGGTGAGGGCATCCTGCCTTTACCTCAGGGACTCCTTTTCTAGTGGAGCAGGTTAAGAAACAATCTCCACGGAATGGGAATGTGGCTTAGTGGCAGAGTGCTTGCCTAGCATGCATGAAGCCCTGGGTTCGATTCTCAGTACCACATACACAGAAAAGGCCAGAAGTGGTGCTGTGGCTCAAGTGATAGAGCACTAGCCTTGAACACTGAGAGGCTCAAGGACAGGGCCCTGAGTTCAAGCTCCACAACTTGCAAAAAAAGAAGGGAAGGTAGGAAGGAAGGAAGGAAGGAAGGAAGGAAGGAAGGAAGGAAGGAAGGAAGGAAGGAAAGCAGACAGACTCCATGGGTAGGGAGGCCGGAGGAGCCTCCCTACTGAGGCTCAGCTTGCCAGAGTAGCAGCAAGTATGCCTGCTGGAGCTGGGCCTTCATGTAGCCTTTGTTAGCTATGTGACTCAGATAAGATGCAGGACCTGTTCTCACCGGAGCAACAGTCAGGACCCCCTGAAGGGAGCGGGAAGTCTAAGAGAAAATACATAGTGTTAAGCGGTTGGCCTGACAGAGAGTAAGCCCTCTACAAATGCCAGTTGCCAAAACAAACAGTGACTAGTAACCATCGCAGTCAATGTCAACAGCATCTCCTTTAAGCTTGGGCATCTGCCAGAGGCCCTTGGCTTTCTCTGTCTGCCATCTTGGAACCCTTGATCTGGACGCCCTGGGATGGCTTCTGCAGTGGAATCAAACTCATAATTGAGTGCCTGTTTGGGGCAGACCAAGCTCAACACTGTGCCAAGGCTGAGGCTGCCCGATGGGAAGGCGGAGAGCCCACTGCCCTCATGCCAGCTCCAGGGACAGGTGTCTGCAGGCACCATGCATCGGGTCTGGGTGCAGCTTTGGCTCAGGGGTGCCTTCCTGCCTCCTGCCATCCCTTGCTGAGCAGTGAGCCCCAGGGTGGTGGCTGTCACTGCCTCTCCTGGGTTGCTGCCTGTGGCCCAGAGTGTTTGGGACAGGGCTGTGTCCTAGAAGGGGGGTGGCGGGGGGAGGTGGGGCTGGCAGAATGAGGGGCCAGGGACCCTCTGGCCCTCCCTGGTCTGATGCTTTTCTCCCAGGGTAGAGGAAGTTTGGAGCCCGTGGGGAGGTCTGTGCCGGCACACAGGGAACCCAGCTTGGAACATGACAAGTGAGCTCGTTTGGGGGGGGGGGGGAGGCCTACCAGGGTTGTGGTGTTTACTTCTCTCTGGAGCCCAGAGCCTTGATTATCAGCCTGGGCTGGGGAGGGGGTCCTGCGAAATCAGCCTGGGTCCATGAGTGGGAAGGTAGCCCTTCTGCCTGTACTTCATGGTGGGTTGCTCCTAGCACTGGCTCCTTGGAGGCTGGAGCCCGGCTGTCTGGCTTAGAAAGGGACAGGATCTGGGACTGGGCTGGTGTCTCTGGGGGGAGGGGGCTCCCTTCTCTGACTGTCCTGTGTTGGGTGGTGGGCTATCTCATCCAGGTTGGCTCCACAAAGGGTGATGGGGATGACCCACAGACCCACAGTCCGGGTGGGGCTGGACATCAGAAGAGATGACCACGACTGGGCATACCTGGTGAGAAGCCCACGATGCAATCAGGGAGCTGAACTGTGGCCTGGGCTCCACCCACACGGAGCGTCTCGACCCAGCCCATCTCCTCTCTGAAGTGAGGAGGCTGGCCTCCCAGCATGGAGTGGATGAGTCTGAGGTCCTTGGCTATGGGATTCCTGGACCTCAGCCCCATGGGGCCAGATGAAATAAGCTGGGTTTGGGGATACATTAGGAACCAGCCATTCTGCCAAGCCTGGTGACAGGTGTCCTGTTGTTCCCTGCTGAGGCTGGGGGGGGGGTCCCCTGGCTCAGGATCCCTCCACCCCTGAGACTCCCCAGGGACCCACATGGTGTACCCTGGGTCCTGGCCAGGCCTCGGCACCCATACAACCCAGCAGGTGGCTGGGACACACCAGCAGCTCCCCATGGTTGCTGTGGTTACTGGCTACTAGAGGGGAGGGGAGAAGCCTCCCTCAGTACCCCCAAGAAGCACCCAGCAGGCTTTGCCAGAACTTTCTGCTGTGGGCGAAGTAGTGGGGGAAGGCCCAGCCCAGCACATGGCTCTGCATGTGTGTGTCTGGTGGGACCGCAGTGATCAGCGGACCTATGACCTTCCTGAAGGGCCGTATGGGCCTCCAGGTGGGTGACCCTGATCTGGTTTTATTCCCCCACAGGCTGGGCAAGTGATCCAGTTCAGCCACTGAGGAGACTGGACATCTTCTAAAGACATTCGTGGACCAAGATCTTGTCTTACGCAGCTAGGCCCTTCTGGTCTCATGGTGCCCGCCTCCCTGTGCTGGTCCTCTCACACTACCTCCTCCCTCCTGACTATGCTGTTCGGACACAGCCCTATCATGCCCACTGGGATGCAGACCTGCCCACATGGCATGGACCATTCGCCTCTTTCTGTACCTCCATCACCCCGAAGGACAGCGACCCTTGTCCATACCCTTGGTTTGTGGGTCCAGGGAGTGAGTGACAGTCCCCAGCCACAGGCTGGGAGAGGGAAAGCTGTCCACGCGTCACTGCAGCTCCTGGGGCAACACCAGGCTCCAATGGCCAGCCCAACCTGAATACTGCCCTCTATTGAACTGTGTGTGTGTGTGTGTTCTCCTGTTCTACTTCAGGCCCCACTGTAACTGTCAGAGGCAGCGTTCTGGGCGCCCAGGTGCCTAGTGCAGGGTGTTGGGGTCCCTCGAGCACCTGGCTGCCTAAGAGCAGGATGTAAACAAGGATGCTCCTTCCTGACCTCCTGCGAGGGGCGGCGCACACCTGGGTCCCCATGGAAAGGGGCCTGTGGGTTGCGATGTGCAATTCTTGCTCTGGGGTGCCATGTCCTCTGCAGGAGGAAGGGGACAGGCTGACTCTGGGTTTCCTCCCCATGATACCTGAATGCCTCCTAGCTTGGGTGACTAAAAATATCCTGTAGTCATTGCCAGGGAAAGGCAATACCCTCTCCCCCTCTCCAGCCCGCCCCCCCCCATCCCCCCCGCAGAGCGGGTGCAGCAGAGACCAGAGTGGGGAGAGAAGGGAAGTAGTGCAGTAGGATTCACACAGCCGAGACGCAGTGGGAGTAGGCACAGACTGACAGGGCACAACTGGCACAGGTGGGCTATTCCTCTACACAGCTCTGGCCTAAATGAAATGCTCAGTTGATCAGCCCTAAGAAACCATGTTCCCAGAGCCTAAGGAGCTAACAACAGTTTCTTACTAATATGCCTTTGGGATACAACAGGTCAAAGCTGATAAATGCTAGCTGGCCATTTCGGTTGGATGTGGATTCCACACATTCCTAAGAACCACAGAAACCCTAGCAGAACTCTTCTCCCTAGAGCTTCACCTGTCAGAAAAGCAGTGCCTCTTGAAAGAGAGGAGGCAGGAAAGTCCATCAACACACTCAAAGAACCAGGAAGTGTTTCTCAGAGCATGGAACCCTGAAATAGTCCCCATCCAGTTGCCTGGGGACCCCTGGGAGGCGGGCCAGGCCCCTGAAGGTTAATGGCACACAGGCATCTTCCAGAGCTCTGTGTGGTTGCATTATGCAGAACTACTGAGGATGAAGGGATGAGCCATGGCCCTCTAGACCATGAGTGTGCCCAGAAATAACCCCTGCCCCTATCAGGAAACAGAGCAATGCATCATGGGAACAGCCTACAGGAGGACGGACACAAGGGTGCACCACTGGTGGGAAAAGAGAAGTCACTCTTTGGTGCAGCCTGTACCCCTGGGATGCAGCACCTCCCCCTCCCCATCATTTCCTTTTCTTCCATTACCAAACTCTCAAGAGGCAGCAGGGTCCGTCCAGAGGTTGACAGAGCAAACATGGGGTCTGGATGGCTTGCCTTGGAGCCCTGGCTCCAAGGAGATCTCAGGGAGTCAGTCCGAGTTTCAGGACTTGTTTCTGCACAAGTGGAATGGGCAAAGGATGTTTGGTGAGGAGAGAACAAGCTGACATTGACACCATAGTGGTAGGGACCTGGGTCCAGGTATGGTGAGGCCTTTCCCCTACGGACCTCCGCTCAGCAGTCCTTCCCCAATTCTGCCCACCACAACCCTACCTGACTTTACAGTCTGCATTCAATGACTCCGCTCCATTTCTCCGCCATCTCTCCTTCCCCACTAGCAGGATATTCTGTCCTGTGGTTTCCACATCCCCTTCCTGGCTCTTAGCCCACAGAGCCTACAGCTGGGTGATCTTGCTCACCGTCAGCTCTTCAAACACCTGCCTTCATCCATCATAGGCCAAGAAAGGCCTTTACTCATTGTCCATATTGATTGGCTTTCGGTAACATTTTGAATTTGTTTTTCAATGCATGGGCTCATCATTTTGTCTGCTCATTCTAGTTTTATATTTCTGGCCCTCCTGCATATAGAAAGGAAGGGAAGGGAAGCAGAGTCCCTTCCACCACCGTGAGTCTGTTCTAGAACAAACTAGATCCTGGGCTTGACACTTTGTGGACATCAGGGTCTTGCCCTGAAGGATCACGAAGCCATCAAGGGATGGAAGATGGAAACACACCCATGGTGAAGGAGGGAATATGCTCAGAGCATGGTTCTGCAGCTCCGTCAGTGCCACCACTGGGCTGCTGGGCAGCCCCGGGTGGGCAGATCGGGAGATGGCCAGCTTGCTGGTCCTCCAGGCCTGAGGCAAGAGCGCAGTGATCCTTTGGTCCCAGGGAGGCTGCTCGCACTGGCCAGGGCAACAGGCTTTCTTTCCTCTGCTTGCTCCTTTCCTGTCCACCCTGGAAGCAATCATCTGAGTCTCTCAGGCTCTTTGCAGGGCTCTACCCACTTTGAGTCCTGGGTAAGCTCTCTAACTCTAGAGGGAACTCAACTCACTCTGCTCTAGGGCTCCTGAGCTCCTTGGGACCAGGTTGGGCTCCAGCTGGAGTCATAATTGGGATTTAGTGCTTGGGAGGGGGAGAAGCTGACATCTACTGAGCCCAGGAACTGTCCCAAATGCCAGCTCTTGAGGGGCCAATCCAAATCAAGGGAGGCAGAAAAATGGAATCCTGCAGCCTGGGGGGACAAGAAAGTTAGAGACCTGGAAACTAACTGTCCACAAGGGTAAGGGGCTGAGGCTGGGGACCAAGGACCACTGTGTGTACAAGGTCAAGGACATTGCTGTCTACAGGGCCCCACAAGCCACTTGAGCACTAGGGAAACCCCGCCCTCATGAGCCACGTGAATGTGGTCCAGAGAACTGGGAAGAAGCAAGCTGCTGGTATGGCTGACGGCTGAAGTGCATGGCAAGGTTCACGCGTTGGAAGATTAATCTTCAGATTCATACATCCATGGTTTTTGGAGGTGGGGTAACAATTAGGAATTGGTGGCTTTGTAAGGTGAAGAGAGACCCAAGCAGACTACTCTGGCTTTGTCGATCTGGTCACGTGATCCGGTCACATGAGACCATCTGTCACATTAGGATGCGAGAGCATCGCCACATGCCTCTGCTGTGCTCTGGGGCCTCACAGCCTCCAGGAAACTGAGCAAGTCCATTCTATTTTTTTTGTGCCAGTTCTAGGGTTTGAACTCAGGCCCTGGACACTGTCCCTGGCCTTTTTTGTTCAAAGCTGGCACTCTTATCACTTGAGTCACAGCTCCACTTCCAGCTTTTTGCTGGTTCATTGGAGGTAAGAGTCTCATAGACTTTCCTGCCTGGGCTGGCTTCAAACCATGATCCTCGGGTCTCAGCCTCCGGAGTAGCTAGCATCACAGGCATAAGCCACTGGCACCTGGCTCGCTTTTGTTCTTTATAAATTACCCAGTCTCAGGTACACTGATATAGCAATTGAAAACAGACTGAGACACCCAGCCTTCAGCAGTTAAGTTGGGTGATGGATCTCAATAGCTCAGCAAGATCACAGGGAGGGAAATTCTTCTAACTGGGGCTAGGGTACAAGTGGGAAGTTGAGGGAAATGGTCTTCATCCTCTTTCTAGATTTTTTTCCTTTTCTAGTCCTACTTTATCTGCAACCATCACAGGCTCAAAACAGCCTATTTGCAGGTGCCTGTATGCTGGAAAGAGATACAGAATGGGAGGCAGGCAAGACAGGTATAGAGGTTGGCTCTGTGACATGTGACACGTAGATCGTCCTACAGAAGTATTCCTTAGGCCTCTGAAGCTGACCATATAGTATTCTGGCAGAGTAAGAGAGGCCTTCTGAGACCCTGTCTTGGATGGAGATGAACTGGAAACTGAGATGTGCACAGGGCACCTTCAGGTTGGGCCCTGAGCTCAGTGCATAGGAATAGAAAGGCAGGCTCTTATCTGAGCTCCCAGGATGTGGTGGAAGGTAGGAAGACTCGGCAGCTGGTTACAATACCTGGGCTGGGAGATTC
Source organism: Dipodomys spectabilis (assembly GCF_019054845.1). Lineage (NCBI taxonomy): Eukaryota > Metazoa > Chordata > Mammalia > Rodentia > Heteromyidae > Dipodomys > Dipodomys spectabilis. The sequence continues at coordinate 390,561 of NW_024871449.1, forward strand.
ACATACCTAGCAAGCCTTGAGCGAACTCACAGTAAATGGACGAAGGCCAGGTGTGAGGCTTTCATTCTGCTCAGGAGGGGCCGGCACTCTCTGCCTTTTCAGCACTGGTGGAGCCAAGACAGTTCATTTCAGTGGAACTAAGGACCCATCTTTTCATAGACTCACTGGAAGGATGGCTCAGGGGTGGATTATGAGGACAGCATCATGAGCACAGTGCTGAGTGTGATACGTCACCCAGGAACAGAGCAGTGTAGGGTTTCCTACTTCATGAAAGAGGTATCTCCATATCTCTTGGGACCTCGAATTGGATCCTGTGTTCCCCAGCACCCAAGAGGACACCCCCCCATCCTCACAGAGGAGAGGATTTCTGACATGTGCTGGATGGGGCAGGGGTCCCTTGCCAGTCCTGGCAGGGTGGGGAGGGAATTAAAGTTACTTCACTAGCTGGGAGGCCGGGGTCAGTTTCACTGACACCCTGTGCCTCGGTTTCCCCATGGAGGATCATTAGCCTACCTGACATAATTATTTACAAGGTGAGGTGAAGGGAGAATAGAAGTCCCTTCTCCTCCTCCTTCCATGCAGGGCTGTAGCTTCCTGCTTTCCCTGTAACTACATGGCCCTCACTAGGGTGGCCATGAATGACAGTGCTTTTTCGTTGGGGACAGGCCGAGTCAGGAAGGCTGGAGATCCGAGAATCTGCTGTGGTTAGTGGCACTGCCAGGCCCTCCAGTGACTCAGACACACCTGACGATGCTGGCTTCTTCCGCGAGTGTCACTGACGCCTCACTAGGGCCTTCCTAAAGGGCAGCTGGAGATGTCCTTGGGGCTGCTTACTTCCTCTAGTTTACACAGCCATGGACATGAACTGGACCCAGGATCGTAGGAAACACAGAGTCTGACCTACTCCATCAGAGCCTCTGCTGACCTCAGAGAAGCTTTTTGGCCCTTCGGCCCTTTCTTTGCTTCTTTGAGGCAAAAGATAGCTGGGCTGCGTGGCTGAGACCTTAAAAGCTATAGGGACATTGTCACTGTAAGGTGGGACCATCTGGTTTCTTGGATTTCTGCTCCTAAACACCTCTATAGATGGTCCTTTCTGATTGCTACCCACAGGAACTCCTAGGCAGGGCCTGGAAGAAAACACTTCAATTCTGGGACATTAGGTGACAGGAATATCACTGAAAATCTAGCCAAGGACCAAACACACATACTCCTGGCTATGTCCCCAGATACCAGGTCCTGACCAGAAACTGCCAAATCCATCTCGGGCCACTTATTTTCACCTCCCACATCATTTGGGTTTAAAAGGTGAATGAAGAAGGAGAAGAAAAGAAGAAAGAAGCCAGCCTAAGAGTATGGCACCTTCTGAGCTGGCCAGCCCACAAGAGATCTGAGTCCTCTTAGCTCCCCAACACACAAGACCTGAGTCCTGCCCGGCCCTACCTCCTGTGCATGCTTCTTCTCATCAAGGTGCTACATCTAGATCCATAGGAGTTTGGAACACTAGAAATCCATGAAAAGGGTTTCAGGTTTTTCCATACCACCCCTCTCCTTGCCTCATTTCCTGGCTTTGTCCCCAGGCTACTTTGAGTCATTTATTGATTGGTGTAGAAACAAGAAAAGGGTGGAGAGAGAGAGAGAGAGAGAGAGAGAGAGAGTGTGTGTGTGTGTGTGTGTGTATCTGTGTGTACTTGGGGCTTGAACTCAGGGTTTGAGTGCTGTCCCTTAGCTCAAGAATGGCACTCTACCACTTGAACCATACCTCCACTTCCAGCCTTTTGCTGGTTAACTGGAGTTAAGAGTCTCATATTTTCAGTCTGGGCTGGATTAGAATTTTGATCCTCAAATCTCAGCCTCCTGAGAAGCTAGGATTACAGGCATGAGCCACTGGGGCCCAGCTAGGGTTGTACAAGAGAAGCCTGCCCCAGGCTGCTTTCGAGGCAGGGCTGTGCTGGAGCAGCATGGTCAGTGTTACAGAGGCTGGTGTGGGCTTGGGCAGCTTTCCCTGGAGAGGCTCAGATTGGGCTGAATGGACAGGTTCTTGGAGGCCAAGTGGACGCTGAGGACCCAATGCTGCAGACACTCAGGGCCAGGAGCCCATGAGCTGCCTGAGACTGTGCTCTGCAGCAGACATGTGTGCCAAGTGCGAATCAGGTGGCTGGATGCGACTCTTCACACACAGGTCCCCAACTCCTGCAAAGGGAGGCCTCAGTGCAGCTTCCAGAGCAGAGTGGAAGCTTGCTCTTGGCATTAGAACAGTGGGGGAGCTGGCGTTTTTGAAGAGGAGGAGGAGTTCTAGAGAAAGAAGAAATTTTGGAGCAACAGACACTGGGACAGCTGTGGCCTGAACTTCGTGTTCTTGCTCCTCTGATGTGGATGTATTAATTTCCACAAATGCTGACAGCCCATTTCCCCAAGAGCTATTACTTATGTCCTCTCCCCCTGGATCTGGTTCAGCACCAGGCAGATAAATGGGAAGCAGGAAAAGGCATCTCCCACTGGTGGGTCCTTGGCTCCAGTCCCTCTCCCAACTAGCCCCTCTTCCACAGGGCCAGTTTAGGCCTGGTTTTTAAGGTGGACCTGCTAACCTCAGGGTCCAGACCACCTACCTTCACCCAGATCCCTATCACAGAAAGTTACCAAATCCCCAAAAATGCTGAATCACAAAGTAAGGCTGGGCAGGAAAGTGGGGGTGGGGTGGGGAGGGAGATGGTGACCAGGAAGAAGGCAGGAAAGGTGCCAAAGCTTCCCACCTGGAAGCGCCTTAGGACGTTCTAGGCAAAGGGTAGCCCCCACTGGAACCCACAGGACAAATGCCAGGAGGAGCACTAAGGATGCGCCAAGACGGGAGGGTGGGCAGGTACATTCTGCTGCTGCTGCTACTGCTACTGCAGCAGACGGAGCTCTGCGTCCTGCAGCAGCAGCAGCAGCAGCAGCAGGTAGGGAGGTGGAGAAGGGCTCGGTGCCAGAGTCGGGGCAGGAGGAAGAAGCTGAGGATGGGGATAGGGGTTGAGGGACGGCAGCGGGAGTAGGTGACCCAGGGAACTGGTGCAGGAAGGGACCTTCAAGGTCCTGGGACAAGGTGGAGAGAGCGAGCGACCACAGCGCAAGATGGAAGGGCCCGAGAGACAGATGCGCGAGGGACCCGTGGGACACCGGGCAGCAGCGAGGACGAAGGACAAGCCTTGAAGAGCACTGGGGAGGGAGGTGCAGAGGATGCCGCCTGGGAGCGCGGCTCGCCGGGGCCGCGCGCAGGCCAGGGGCGGGGAGGCTGCGGGAGGCGGAGAGGGCAGCGGTGGGGATGAAGGGGAAAGGTGAAGTTTGCGGCTGGGGGTCAGGGTGGCGAGCTGAGGGGCTAGGCGATGACAGACGGGGAAAGGGAGGCTGGGATGGGGGGAGGGAGACGGTGGAGAGGAGGTGAGGAGGCTGGAGAGGAGGTGAGAACGGCGGCGGGGGCCGGGACGCAGGGCCGGGGAGACGGAGGGGGACCGCGGTGTCCGCACGGCTCTCCCGGCGCAATTCCTAGGTCGTGCGCCGCCCGCCCGGGGTCTTCCCCGGTACTCACCTGGGGAGGGGGCGTCCAGCTCCGGATCCTGCGCCCAGCTCCGGGTCTTCCTTCCCGCCCTGCCCGGGAGACTTCAGCGCCCCCGAATCCCGCTCGCTCTAGCAGGTTCCGCCCGCTGCATCTTCACCTCGTGGGACGCCCGAGGCCACGCCCTTACCCTCTCATCATTGGCTGTCGCTCACGCCAGTCAAATTCCCATTGGTGGAAGAACGGTCGTCCATGCAAATCAGGACGGGCCCGCCGCCGCGCCGATTGGCTGGCGCTCGCCGAGCGGAGCCCCTCGACTTGGGTTCTGATTGGCACCGAGGCCTTGACGAAAAAAGTGACGCCGCGCGGGTTCTCGGCCGGAGTGCGGCTCAGTCCCCGGCGCCTCGCGTGGGTGGCGGCGGCCGTGCTTAGCCCTCAGCCGGCGCCGAGCCCGCACGGCCTGTGACTCCGCCAGGTCCCGGCCGCCGGACCGCTGCGTCCGTGGTGCGGGGACTTCCTCGAAAGCGCGGGCTCCGTGGCTCTCGGCGCAGCCGCCGCCGGCCCGTCTCCTAGGTAACGCGCTCGCGGCGGCGGGCGGAACCACGAGCGCGTGCGTCGCGGGGGAGGATGGCCGCGGCCTGGACGCGCGGGCGCCCGCGGAGTCGGACTAGCCTGAGGGGCCTGGGGTGCGGGGGGCTCACCCCGGGAGTTCCTGGGCACCGGGCGCCTGCGGGGTGCGGCGGGAGAGCGCGGGGTGGGGCCGCGTCCCGGTCTCTGGCCCCCCGCACCCCTCTGCCCGCGAGGCAGTTGGTACGGTCCGGGCGGCTGGGCCCGGCGGGCGGCCTCGGCTCCGGGATCCCCGGGCTCCGGGCTCCGGGCCCCCGGCTCCCCCCACCGGAGGGGCCGCCCAGCGCCCGCCTGGGCCGCGGAGGCTCCGCGGCGTTGACGTCCCCGGGACCGGTCCTCGCCCCAGCCCACTCGGCGCGCTCGGTGCCCGGCGTCGGGCCGGCCCGCCCCTGCGGCCTCCGGGCGCCTTGAGGCCCCGGCCACGTCCAGCCTCGGGCCGCCAGTGCCCATCTCCCCGGGGGGGGGGGCGGTCCCGCGTGCGTCCGGCGCCAGGCGCGGGAGATCGTGGGCGAGGGCGAGTGTGGAGGGCGGTGGGCGAGGGTCTCCGGGTTCCAACCCGGGTCCGCGCCGTCGGGGCGGCGGGGGTCCTCCCGCAGCGTCTCTTGGGAAAGGGTGGGTGGGGAGGAGGGTGCTTTGGGCTTCAGGGTCGGTCGCCACCCGCTGGGGACCTCCCATCAGTTTCCTGGTCCATCGCTGGGGATAACAGTGAGAGAGTCAGTGGGGAGATCAGTGCGCTCCTGACTCCCACGAGGGCATCCATCAAAGCTGGTGCATTTTGTTTTTCTTCCTGTTCACTGGAGGGCCTCATGTACCTTTGCTTGCCGGCAAGCATGGAGCCCTTCTAGTTCCTTCTTTGTAATGTTCACCTGGCCCAGTAGCTCTACTACCCACTCCAGGGCCATTTCTACTGAGTAACAGATTCTTGCTGAGAACCAAGAACTCGTGGCACTCACAGTCTCTCATGACAACATAGCCCCGGTGGAGACTTTTCTGTAAAGTTTTGTATGGGGGCAGGTGGTCGTGGGAGCTGGGCTCTCAGGCTGAGGAGGTGGGCCAGCCGTGGGAAAGGCATCCCTGGTGCCAGGGCCACCCGTGGGGCTGGCTCTTCTTTAAGCAGCTGGCCAGTGGTAAGTACAGTGACAAGCAGAAACACGGGCCACATGAGGCTGAGGCTGCTCCTCAGGCCGTCCAGGAAGAGGTCCCTTTGAGTCTGGTATTGGTCAGGCCGCTCTGGCTTATAGGGGATGGATGATAACAGTATGAATTTGTTTGAAAATCTTGTGGCTGCTATCACAAAATACCACAAACTCAGTGGCTTGAAACAGCATACTTTATTCTTTTCCAGTGATGGAGGTCAGAAGTCCAAAGTCTGTCTCACTGAGCTATGATCCAGGTCTGAGCAGGGCAGTTTCTTCTCCAGGCTCAGGACAATCCATCTTTTTTTTTTTTTTTCTCCAGTGGCTAGACACACCTGCTTTCCTTGGTTCATGCTTTGGACCTCTCCTATTGTCCCATGGACTTCTTTCTGAACTCTTTCACCTGTCTCTTATAAGGAAAGACCCTTGGGTACACAGGTTTGCCTGATAATCCAGGATTCTTTCCCATCAACCTTGGGCTGTGAAAGGTTACATTGTCCCAGGAATTAGGATGTGAGCATTTTTGGAGGCCATTATCCATCCTGCCACAAAAACTTCCCTGGGAAGGTGTGTAGTTTTCTAGGGTATTTGTTGGTTCATTTCCTTCCTGTGTTCCCATCCACCCATTAACCCTCCCTCCCTCCTATCCTGGGATTTTCCCTGTCCCACATATTCCCTGATGGCTAATGGCCCCTTGGGCTCCAGGCTGCTTAGGTTTGGGCAGTTCTGGGTGTTGCTGGAAGAATAGCCTTGGCTTAGTTCCCCAGGAAAGGCTTTACCTCTAATGCCCTGTGGGTCATCTATTCCCTTTAGAACCTCTCACTGTAGGTCTCTGTCTAGATTTGGGACAGTCTCTCCATGCATGGAATTGGGTGAGGGTTGTTGAATAGGCAGAGCAATCCACAAAAACAAGAAAGGCAGCTGGGCATGGATAATGCACACCTGTAATCCTGGCTAATCAGGAGTCTGAGATTTGAGGAAGCCAGCCCACGTGAGAAAGTCCATGAGACTCCTATCTCCAATCAACCAGCCAAAAGCTCAAAGTGGGAACTGTGGCTCAAGTGGTAGAGTGCTAGCCTTGAGTGAAAAAACCCCCAAAAACTAAAGGACAGTGCCTAGGACCTGAGTATAAGCCATGATATTGGCACAAAACAACAACAACAGCACATGCGCACTCACACAAACAACAAGAAAGGCAAGCTAACCTGTGAGCCCCCACAAGCTATGAGGGGAGGGGAGGACCTGTTCAAAGGCTCCTGGGTCTTGAGGAACATCCTAGGCTGCCAGGCATGTCCTTTACATTCCCATGTGACACTGTGAGCATGAGGGACCCTTAGAACAGCCCCTCATCCTTTCCGGTCCTAGACCCTTCACTTAACAGGTGGCTCAGTGCATGAGGCCCTGAGTTGGATTCCTCAGCACCACATAAGCAGAAAGACTGGAAGCGGCGCTGTGGTTCAAGTGGTAGAACACTAGCCTTGAGCTGAAGAGCTGAGGGACAGCGCCCAGGCCCAGAGTTCAGGCCCCACAACTGACCAAAAAAAAAAAAAATAGAACCCCAAAGAACTGTTTTACATGAGTTGTATCTTGTTTACTGCATTAGAAATCAAACTAAGAAGTGTTGAAAACAACACTCATAAACTGTCTATATGCTAACATTAAAAATCAACAAAAAGCAAAACCAGCCATTTTTCCAGAAGAAAAACTTGACAAGAAGAGGGGTGGCTTTGCCCATAGGCTGAAGTCTCATGTCTGGCGAGGCTGAGGACAGCCGTGTCCTGTAGGCCTGTGGCTCACTTCATTATGTCGGTGGCATTTGAAGGAAATGCATCCCCACCGTGTGTGTGTGTGTGTGTGTGTGTGTGTGTGTGTGTGTGTGTGTGTGTGTGTGTGTGTGTGTGTGTGTGTGTGTGTGTGTGTGTGTGTGTGTGTGTGTAAAAGCGAAGTTCTCAGGTGACTGCTGCACGTGCCCTGCATGAGATGAGATTTGTTCTATGGTGTCTCACGCTGGATCCATGAACCACCGCTCTGCTTGTAAACACCTCTGCTGTGTCCGGCTCTCTTGTAGGATTTTGACCATTACATGCAAAGCTCTGGTTTTGAGCTGCGCATGCCTTCCAGCATGTCCCTCACATTCATTTTGCCCCTGCCTGTCACATCAGGCAAGCTGTGAGGCTGTCAGACTCCCAGTGGTGTGTATGTAGATGTTGCTGATGCTCATTTTTGCTCTCAAACTCCCATGTTTACTGGTGGTTGTCCTCAAAGTGACAGGCTCACTTTGTTCATGGTTGAGAAAGTGTCAGCTAAGTCTCAGTGTCTGAATAACCATAGTTTGTCTCTCACTTGTTCTTTTTGTTAAAAGTAGTAGTGAAAGAACAAAGTACTAGTAAAAGAACAAAGCAGCCGCCCAGTCACAGCGGGGCTCCCCTAGGACAGCCACATGTATACCCTGTGGTCCAGGTACAGTGATCTCAGTAGTCTTCAGGGTTTTGCCCTGAAGTGGAGTAGAATCTGCTGCCACTGTCTCAGGTCATGTGGGGTTCAGCGGCTGCCCATTGTTGCCTGTGCTCCATCAGCATGGATGTGGACAGAGTAGGAAATACAGAATGAGGTGGAGATTAGGAGACAGCTCTCTCAACTCTGACCTCCTGGAGCCCAGCTGCAGTAGAAAGCTGCTGTCCCAGGAGCTACACCTTCCTCCTGCGTGCTATTTTGGTGCCCGAGATCTCAGCCTCTTGTTGAGGCTCAGAGTTTTATTTTGTTGGTTGTGGGACTTGAAGTTGGCCTGGGCAGTCCCTGAGCTTTTTTGCTCAAGACTAGCACTCTTTCACTTTGAGCCACAGCTCCACTTCTAGTTTTCTGGTGGCTAATTGGAGAAATGGCTCACAGACTTTATGCTGCCAGGGCTACTTTGAACCTTGAATCTTAGATCTCAGTCTCTTGAGTAGCTAGGATTACAGGTGTGAGCCACCGGTGCCCTGCTGAGGCTCCAGTCTTGACTGTGGTCAGCAAAGGAGACATCTGGGAAGACGTGGGAATCCTCTCTAGCAGGAAGGGGTCAGATGGCCTCCCCTTCCCCCTGTCAGGGGCCAGCCCTGTGCCTAAGAAGGCAGGAATTCTAAAACTTGCTCGCAGCCACCTTTGGCAACTAGAGACTGTAGCCAGTCTGTGTTGGGTGACCAGTTAGGCTGCTGTTAAGCCAGCCCCATTGCCCTGGCTCCTTCTTTTGTGTGCTCCTTTTCTTGATATGTATCTTAAGTAGCTATTTCCAGAGTGTCCCCTAGCAACTTCAGACTGATAGCCTTTGTTTCAGGGCCTGTTTTTCTGTCTCAGTGAAACCAGCAAAGGCCCTGAGATTTGCGTCTCTTTGGTGCTCATTGAGTCACACTTGCTGGGCCTTCATCAAGACAGTCCCAGGTTAGAATTGTACTTGACACTTATCTTTGGTGTTTTTGTGCAGTGCTCAACCTGTATAACTGTACAGAGTGGCCCTGTATATACCCATCCCTAAACTAGTCACTGAGGCCAGGGCAGTTGTACTCTGATTGGCCTGTGAGGGATGTGTGGACAAGTTGGGCACATTTCCCAGGGAGGTAGTGTGGCTACTGGTCTAAGTGCAGGCCACTGTGCTGGGGTTTGGAGGGAGGGGTTTGAAGAGTGGAGGTTCCTCTGGGAAAGACTGTGAACTTGATAGCTATTTTCTTCTTTAAACACGCTTGGTGCAGGTCCTCATGGAGGCCAGGGATGCTCAAATGGGCAGGATGAGTGACTGGCACAGGACATTTGCCCAGAACACACTTGTCCCTCCTCACCCCCAGAGGGCACGCCAGCTTCTGAAGGAGTCCACAGCGTTTCAGTGTGTCCTGAAGTTTCTGGACGGGCCGCTAATAAAACAGGTAATGAAATTTGCTGTTTACCATCAAATGCTCTCATCCAAGATGGTTCTTCAGTGAGCATATTGATTTCCACTTATCTTCCTGAGTCTCACTGTCATACCCATTGCCTGGGCCTTGGCAGCACTCAGTGAAGAGGCCCATTAGTACCAGTAGTGGGACTTAGTCACACGGTCAGCAGCTCACACTAGAGAGGGTTTCCTTTTGTTGATGGTGGGACAATTAAAAACCCAAATGGCCTGATTTCTGAGCCAGAGGAGGCATTGTGTTGGGTGCCACTGGCTCACGCCTATAATCTTAGTGACTCAGGAGGCTGAGGATGTAATTTGAAGCCAGTTTAGGCAGGGAAGTTCACAGGATTCTTATCTCCCAATCAACCAGTCAAAAGCTGAAAGTGAAGCTGTTGCTTGAGTAGTAGAGTGCCAGCTTTGAGTGACAATGCTAAAGGACAGTGCCCAGGCCCTAAGTTCAAGCAGCCTGCATGTGTGTACATGAGGCCTTGTGCAGGTCTTCAGCCTTCAAGGAGGGCTATAAACTGGACATTTTGGAAGCTCATGCATGGCTTGTATGAGTCCTGGTGCTTGCAGGTCCCACTTCTCGCTGCACACTCCAGTCTGGGCTCAGATCGCTCCTGCCCGCAGCTGCCAGGGAGTCCACAGGACAAGCTGTGCCGCCGTGCAGTGCCTACGGGACACTCCTGTGGCCACAGGGTGCCCATGGTAGCCCAGCTCCAGTCCAGCCCTGGCTTCCTACAAAGCTGGCCCTTCCCTGAACTGGCCCTTCTTTCAAGAGCCCACAGGATACTTGACAGGTTTTTTTTTCTTTCCTAGGAAGTTTATGAAGGAAAATTTGCCTCTCATTTTGTTTGGTTTTATTTTATTTTGTTTTGGTTTTTATTGTTAGGTAGGTGTTCTACCACCTGAGCCGTGCCCCCATCCCCTATTTTATTTTTTATTTTTTTGCCAGTCTCTGGGCCTAAACGCTGTCCCTCAGCTCTTCAGCTCAAAGCAAGCGCTCTACCACTTGAGCCACGGCGCCACTTCCAGCATTTTCTGCTTATATGGTGCTGAGGAATTGGAGGCAAGCACTCTACCACTGAGCCACCTTCCCAGCTCGCTCCTTCCCCTAAATTTTATTTTTGAAAATGTAATTCACATAGTTCAGAATTCATAAGGAACACAGGGGAGGTGACTCATCCCACTGTGTCTCCAAGGCACGGATGTGACACCTAGGTATGGTTAGTGTGACAGCAAAGCAGTACAATAAATAAAGCCACATGGCATGTTTTTGTTATTTTTAATTTATTTAGATAGAGTCTTGTTGCTCACGCTGGCCTCTGACTTGAAAGTCCAGCCTTACCCCTCTGCATGGTGGATCACAGGTAGATCCCATCATGCCCAGCTCCATGGACACTTATGTGCCACGTAAATAGTAGATGACTAGAACTGGTTCTGCACCTGACTTTTTTTTCCCTTCAATGGTAATACATCTTGTGGATTGTTCATCCTATTACATGAAGCATTTTCATACTTCTCAAGATGACATCATGTTTTCCGTGTGGATGGGCTATCGCTCATTTACCGAGGGGTTTGGGATGAACATTTAGACTTCTCCCGTATATTCTGTTACAGACACTGCCTCAGAGAATAACCTCCTTTACATTTTTTTTTAACATTCACATATATTTGTAGAATAATTCCCCCAAGTGGAATTCCTGTTCTCAGTTCCATATTAAAATTTATTATTTAAACCCGGAAAGAGTTACAAAATGCAATCATAAAAAAAAAAAAATAAAATTTATTATTTAAGACTCTGTTCTATGTTGTTGACAAAAAAATTACTGAAACATAAAGACCTAAATAAGTTTAAAGTAAAAAAATGGGTCCTGAGTTCTAAATGTAAAGAGGCATACCTCATGTTATGTCTGACAAGGCAGAGTTCAAGGTAATGATGAGCAAGCGAACACAGCAGTCCCTAGGTATGGATGACCTGTGCTGGGCCCTAGGGCCCTGGGCTACTGCCCCCCCCTCCCACCCCCCTTTCCAGCTGGAAGATGCTTTGGGAAGACTGGGTTCAAACCCAGCTCTCTCACCAACAAAAGTAAGACACACATGGGCCACAAAACCCCAGACAGCTGTGCCAGGCTATAAAAATGTCTCAGTTAATCTCCAAGAACTGAAATTAGAAACTGTGTCCACTGGCTTTATGGTATTAAAACTAGAAATCGATATTAACAGACCTAGAAAATCCTCATATAGTAGGAAATTAACACACTGCCAAATAACCCATAGGTCAAAGAACTCATTCAGAAATTGGAGAGTAATTTGGATTGAATAATGAAATTTGAAAATTAGCTATAGTGAATGCATTCCTTTGAGGGAATTTATAGATTTATACAGCCTTATTAGAAAAGATGAGGGATGTAAAATCTTTGCTTCCTCCTTAGGAACCTAGATAAAGAACAGACACTAAGTAAAAAAAGGAAATAACAAATGTCTTCACAGACAGGACAGCTAATAGAAAATAAGCAAAGGAGTTAGGGGTTAGATTTTTAAATTTAAATTAATAAAATTGATAAGCCCCTAGCAAGATGGATGGAGAGAAAAAAATGAGAAAAGAGACAGATGACTAACATTGGGGGTGAAAGAAGGTCCTGCCATCCCACAGACACAAAAGTGGGGCTTGAGTTCTTTAGTCCTGAGGGGAGACTGACTTGGGAACTTCTCTGAGATCTGGGTACCGAGTAACCTGGAGGTGGAGAGGCAGGTACGAGCTGGTGCTCTGGAAGGCGTCTGGGGATAACCTTCCCAGAGGACAGCGAGGAGGGAGGGGACTGGAGCAGCAGCCGCGCATCTGCTCAGTGCTTGGTGGCTCTGAGGCCAATGGCAGGAATGCCACTCTCACTCTCCAGCTGGGAGCCACTGGACAGGCTGGACAGTCACTGGGAGATACAAGGCAAGCAGGCCAAGCAGGGCAGAGCATGGGCTGATCGGCCTTGGGGGTGGGGGAGCTGGCACGTGTGTAGAGGGTCGAGGGTGAGGCAGAGGGAAGGGGAGCTGTGTTGGGGCAGCAAGTAGTGGTCTTTCTTGCTGGTGTCCCAGGCAACACTGACTAGAACAACTCTGTTCTCCTGTCCCTGCTCCCCAGACCTGCACTGCTCCATCCTTCCCATACCTGGAGATGCCATCACCTCTCCCAGTGCTCCAGACAGCATGAAATTCTCCTTGAGACTTAGAGCTGGGTGTGTGGGAGGCTGGGCAAACCCAGCCCCCAGCCGTTCTGTCTCCAGCCTGTTACTCTAGTCACCTCCTCTCTGCTCCTCAGATTCTGCGTCTAGCCTAGTACTGTAGTCACACAGTTCATCCTTTGGGAAGGTCCCTGAAGTGCCAGTCTCCTGCTGGCCAGTGCACTGTCCTCATCTCCTGCCTGGATGAGGTGGTGGCCTCTACTCCCGCCCTTTACACTATAGTGACAGTCTTTACAATTTTTTTCTTTTTGCCTGGCACCAGTGGTTCACGCCTGTCATCATAGCTACTCAGGAGGCTGAGATCTGAGGATTGTGGTTCAAAGCCAGCCAAGGCAGGAAAGTGTGAAACTCTTACCTCCAATAAACCACCAGAAAACCAGAAGTGGCGCTGTAGCTCAAGTGGTAGTGTGCTAGCCTTGAGCTGAAGAGCTGAGGGACAGCGCTCAGGCCCAGAGTTTAAGCCCCACAACCGAACAACAACAACAAAAAATTGCTATTATAAAGATGAGCCAGGTGTGGTGGTGCCTGCAATCCTAGCTACTCAGGAAGCTGAGATCTGAGGATCATGGTTCAAAGCCAGCCAATGGCTCACGCCTGTAATCCTAGCTACTTAGGAGGCTGAGATCTGAGGATCACGGTTCAAAGCCAGCCCTGGCAGGAAAGTCCGTGAGACTCTTATCTCCAATTAACCACCAGAAAACTGGAAGTGGTGCTGTAGCTCAGGGGGTAGAGTACTAGCCTTGAGCTGAAGAGCTGAGGGAGAGCGCTCAGGCCCAGAGTTCAAGCCCCACGACTGTTAAAAAAAAAAAAAAAAAAAAGATGATGTACAGAGGTTACAGTTACACAAGTCAGATAAAAAGTGTATTTCTCTTTGGACAATGTTACCCTTCCTTCTCTCCCTGTTTTTCCCTTCCATCCCCACCTACAAGTTATATAGCTCATTTTCTTTCTTTCTTTTCTTTTCTTTTCTTTTTTTTTCCATACCTGGGGCTTGAACTCAGGGCCTGGGCACTGTCCCTGAGCTTCTTTTGCTCAAGGTTAGCACTCTACCACTTGAGCCACAGCATCACTTCAGGCTTTTTCTGTTTATGTGGTACTGAGGAGTCAAACCCATGACTTCATGGCTTCATGGCTTCATAGGCAGGCACTCCACCACTAAGCCACATTCCCCTCTGTATAGTTCATTTTCAGCATGGTGTTTATTGAGTACCATTGCTGCATTTGTCCTTCCATTTCTGTGCCTCCCCTTACTCTCCCAAAGACATACAAACAAGACAAAAAGAAAAGAAAAGATAATGAAAACAGTAAAAAAGGAAAAAAAAAACCCTTTGTTTCCATTTCTTAGAATTCATTTCAGTAAATATTATTTTGTATGATCAGAGGCACATATGCATTGTGCTTTGTGTTCCTCTCCTAAGAGTATCCTCTTTTTTGTGGCGGGGAGGGGGGGGGGGGTCCGGTCGTGAACTCTGGGCCTACGCGCTGTCCCTCAGCTCTTCAGCTCAAGGCTAGCGCTCTACCACTTGAGCCACAGCGCCACTTCTGGCTTTTTTCTTTTTGCTTATGTGGTGCTGAGGAATCGAACCCAGGGCCTCAGGCATGCAAGGCAAGTGCTCTACCACTGAGCCACCTTCCCAGCCCCGGAGTATCCTCCTTTGGTCTCAGTGTGTGTGAATGCCTAGAGTCCTGTATAATTCATCATGTCCCAGTGTCTTTTAGATCTAGCGTCCACATTGACAGTCTTTTTCTTACAACCTTGAATCAGATCAGGCCAGCTCTGCATCGCGTCTCACCTGGCTTCTCCTGCAGCCTGGCTTCTCCTTGGCCTCTGTGAGGCCTGTGAGAACTGCTCTGCATCCCTCAGCTCTCAGCTCTTGGGCTCCTTCTCCTCGCTTGGCCTGCTGCAGCCCTGTGTGTCTCTGGAAGAATATCTGGGATTTTGTTTCTCTTCAGGCTTGATGAAGCATAAGATCAGGAGACAGCAGTCATTGAAAAGATGCTTATTACTGTCCCAAGGGATGGAGGTAGACCACGCAGGACCATGCAGGGCTCCCTGGGGGTTCCCTGGGAGGGGCTGGACAGAGCCCCTCTGGGTAAGGTGACCCTCCAGGGTAAGCAGGCCAAGGACTGGCCAGTTTGAAGAACTGTAGTGGCCTCTGAAATGCAGGTGCTGCCCTTTGCTGCCTGGTTTCCGGTCCTGGAACAGGGCAGTCCTGGAGCGTGAGAGCCAGATGGAGAGTGTGTGGGTGACAAGATCTCTGCTTTGGTGACTTTGCCAATTAGGGATATTCTCATGGGAAAGCCATTTGCCATCTCTGGGAATTAGCCCTGCGGGCCATTCCACCTGTCAGGGAGGCTGCTGATGCCAGACTAGGGAGGATATGGGAAATAAGGAAGTACAGTTCACATAGCTAAAAGTAATCAGAACGCTTCTCTTTGGTCTCTGAGCAAGTTCTTGCCCCAGGGCCCTGGATCTTGCTGTTCTTCTTTCCTGGCTCATCATCCTGGGGTTCTTGTGTTCTCTTTAGTGTGGCCGCAGATGTCACTCTCCCAGAGCCTCAACCCTGGCTTGTTCAAGATGGCAGACCCACCCGTCCCTTCTGGCCCTGTTCCTTCTGTAGACCCTACAAGGACAGAGATCTTGTGTCCTTTGTCCCCTTGTATCTTAAGTGCCTGCAACAGTGCTGGCACAATGTAGATTCAGAGAGTAGATGGCTGGTGAATGCTAAGTGAGTGAATGAGAGAACAGCACAGGACTCTGTCTTGGTTAAGGACTGGGCCATTACAGGTCATGCCCAGTAACGAACTGGAGGTAAAGCTGCAGGGAAAGGCTTTGTCTATATGGTTGCCCTGTGTGTGTGTGTGTGTGTGTGTGTGTGTGTGTGTGTGTGTGTGTGTGTGTGTGTGTGTGTGTGTGTGTGTGTGTGTGTGTGTGTGTGTGTCCAGTGTGTGTGCCCAGTGTGTGTGTGTGTGCCCAGTGTGTGTGTGTGTAGCCAAAGCTGCAGGGAAAGGCTTTGTCTATATGGTTGCCCAGTGTGTGTGTGTGTGTATAGCCAGGGTCTCTCAAGTCTCAAAGATCTGCTTTTCCTTTGCTAATAACACTCCAGAATAATTTTGGCAAATTGAAGACTTAGGAGCTTCTGAATCTATCAGGAAGAGTTTGTTTGTAAATACACCCCAAATGGCCTAGTGGTGATTTACTAGGCCATGTAACGGACAAATCCACTGTTATAATAAGCTTCAGGTATGGTTTGATCCAGGGTATCTGTGATGTCACCTGGATTTGTTCTCCCTTACCTTTTGGCTCCACCTAGTGACAAGAGTCGCTGTCAGCAGGTCCCGGCCTGAATTCTGGTGTAGGTCCTCTTCTGTCTTGGTGGCTCTGGGTATATTTTAAGCTTTGTCTGTTTCAGGAGGCTTTAAGGCTTGATCAGCAAGGGAAAGGTGGAGCATTGTGTTTTTGTTTTATTTTTATTTAAAAATTTAAG
Organism: Dipodomys spectabilis; assembly: GCF_019054845.1. NCBI lineage: Eukaryota > Metazoa > Chordata > Mammalia > Rodentia > Heteromyidae > Dipodomys > Dipodomys spectabilis. The sequence continues at coordinate 406,481 of NW_024871449.1, forward strand.
ATTAATAACTTCCAAATACTTATACAAAGAAGTTTCAATTCAACATGTCAGTTTGTGAGCACAACGTATCTTGATCAATGTGTGTTTGTGTTTTATAGCTCACCAAGACCAATGGCTGTGGGGGAGGTAGTTCCCTGAGGGAAATCCGGGTGGATGTTGAATGACCCAGAGTTCTCCAGGGTGGTCTGCAGTGCTTTGTGCTCCTCAGGGCTCATTTCCTGCTGTCTCCTAGGGAGTACCAGAGGTGGTGTCGTCGGAGATTGAATGCCATCTGCGCGTGTCCCTCTTTGATGTCACCTACCGACACTTCTTTGGGAGGACGTGGAAGAGCACAGTGACGCCGGCCAAGCAGCTCTCCAGGCAACCGCCCAGGGTTGTCTTCAATGAGGTGGGCCCTGCTGGCGGGGTGAGACTGCTTTGCAGCAGGGCACAGCTTGGTCCTCGGATGTGTAGCTCAGGGAGTGGGTCCTCAGCCCTGAGAGGACTAGGCATCTAAGACCTGTAGGGATGTCACGGAGCCTCAGGACCTGTCACCACGAGCTTGTCTTCACAGTGGGCACCTTGTTCCCCAACAGATGGAAATGTCTGCCATGGTCTCATAACCTTCAAGGAACCTTGGGACAAACTTAGGAAGTTATTGCTCTCACCTGTTGCCATCACTGCCCCTTTCCTTCTCATCCCTTCCTCCCTCCTGCTTTTTCTTTTTCTTTTTCTTTTTTTTTCTGTCTGTCATGGGGCTTGAACTTAGGGACATTTTCCTAGAACTTTTGCTCAAGTCTACTACTCTATCACTTTGAGCCATAGCTCCACTTCTCTTTTTTTTGGTAGTTAATTGGAGATAAGAGGCTAGCTTTGAACCATGATCCTCAGATCTCAGCTGCCTGGGTAGCTTGGATTATAGGCATGAGCCACCAGCACCCAATGACCACCTTCTTTTTTAAAATAGAAGTTGTGTTAGGTTCTCTTCTTGGCTATGACAAAATACCTGGGATGCCGCTGAGAGGAGGAAGATGAATTCTGGCTCATGGTGTCAGAGGCTCAGTCCATACTTCTTGGCTCTGATTCTGGACCTGTGGTAAGGCAGGACGTCATGGTGGGGAGAGCATGTGGCCCTAATTTATGGCTATCAGGATATAGGGAGAGGAAGCGTGGGTTGCTGACTTTTCCTTTCTGACCTTTTGTTCCATGCGGGTCCCCAGCTCAAGTCCAAATCTACTGAGGCTCAAGGTACACTCTTAGCGGTGAGTCCCATAAAATACAAAAAATACATGTTATCTACTTGCAATATACAGTGGCAGAGTACAAATTCCCATTCCAAAAGGGACGAATGGAAGAAGTCTGGACCAAAGCAAGAATGAAATCCAGCAGTGTAAACCCTAAATCTTGTGGCTCTAGCCTTGGCATCTGGCACATGGGGTGTGATCTGGGCTCAAATGGCGTGAGTATTGCCAGCCTGCGTCCCAGGTGCTTCTCACTCCATTCAAGTTGGCAGTCAGCATTAACCATCACATATGGTGAAATTGAGACTTGGGAGTGTGATCTACCTGGGTGGGCGGAAGGTGGCGCAGTGTGAACTCAGACCCCATGCCTCTGCTCTCCAGACTGAGCAGTAACCTGGGCGTAGGGAAGAGTGGGGGGGAAGGGGAGGCCCAGGTAACATTGTGGTAGGCCACCTTGCAGACAGTACTGTTCCCCCTTTGGGCAGCTACCCCAAGTGCCCAGGCCTGAGGTCAGTGCCCCCTGCTGGCTACCTTCCAGGCACCAGGGTGAGAGAGGAGGTTCTCTCCTGTCAGTGCTGATGGTCTGTTGGGGAGATGCTGAGCAGGTAACACTGCTACCCATGTTCTCAGGAGACCAGCAGAAGAACGGGAGCTTGGCTGCTGCAGGCAGCGCCATGGAGGAGGGCCTCTGTGAGGCTGGGCCCTGGGCTGAGCAGGGCTGGGGATATTTTCTTACAGTGTTAGGGTTGAGGGGCTCAGAGGCTGGTGTGGCAGCCGGTGGGTTGGGGAGGTGGTCAGGAAGGGCTTCCTTGGTCAGGTCTTGCAGGATCCTCCTGGGAGATGGTAGGATCTTTAAGAGCTGGGCACTGTCTGCTGCTTTACCCCTGAGCCCCAGTGGGGAGTCCAAGTTTGAGCATAGGGGGTCTCCTATGATTTAACTTGTACAGGTGGGAGCCTGAGGTGACTTGGAGGGCCTGGGCTGTTTTGGTGTGCCAGTGGGTGTGAAGATGACCACAGCTGTCCCCTGAGTCATCATTCCGGGCAGCTATCCCTGAGGTTCTTCTGTGCCAGGGCTGCTGTGGCTGTAGCCAACACTGAGGCTCAGGCTGGCTGTGAACATGTAGCCCTCTGTGCTTGGCTGTCACCCAGCCTGAGGATTGTGTGTGTGTCTTGGCATGGATTACCTCAGCAATTCCCCTGATTTAACATGGTTTGTCAAGGGAGCTGCACCCTGGAGGTCAGGAAGATTAAACAGAGCCTGGCAAAGTGTATATCATAGGAACAGAAAATGTGTCTGACATTAAGATTGTCAGACAGCTTATGCAAATGCCTCCTAAAGGTCGCCCTGGCCCTTGTGTTGGAGAGACAAGATTCCACGTTGTAAATGGTATACATGGCACCGCGCGACCCCTCGAGGCTGACTCAGCGTAGGCACCGCATCGCCTTGTGCCTGTGACATGTCCTGAGTCTCTTGATACTGCTGCTGCTGACGAGCCTCTGTGGCTCTGCTGCCTTTTGGGGGTGGCCATCTAGGAGGTTCATCTCTTGTGATTTTTTTCTGTCTAGGATGTGCCCCACATTGTGACAGTTTGTATGATGAACGGAGATGCTGGTGGCTAGGACAGCCATCCTTCCCTGGGGAGGGACTTCTGTGGCTTAGAGCCACATTTATGTTGTTTGATCCTGTCCTGTATCCTGTGGAGGCCCGTAGTCTCATGTCCCCATTTTAAAGGGGAGGACACTGAGGGGCTGGTGTGTTGGTGGCTGAGCCGGGTGGGCTACTCTCAGCTGTGATTTCAACAGTGTCCTGCTGTCCTTCTGGTCTCCTGGTTCATGTTACTGTGCCATTGTTACCTAGGGAGTGTTTGTAGAAGGGAGGGGAGGGAGGGAAAGCAGCTGGGGGATCCAGCTGCTTTGTCACTGAGGTTCCTGATGCAGCCCTCCCAGTCCTTTTTCCTTTTTCCTTTTTTTTTTGGTGCTGTTACTGGGGCTTGAACTCAGGGCCTGAGCACTGTCCATTAGCTTTTTCTGCTTGAGGTTGGTGCTCTACCACTTGAGCCACACCTCTACTTTTGGCTTTTTGCTGGTTAGTGATAAGAATTTTATAGACTTTTATGCCTGGGCTGGCTTTGAACCATGATCCTCAGATCTCAGCTTCCTGAGTAGCTAGGATTACAGGCATGAGCAACTGGTGCCTGGCTCTCCCAAGCCTTTTTGTAGCTCTGTATTTCGAGGTAGCTGGACCATGCCTACAGTGTCCACCTTGTGTTCCCCACCAGTGATTCTGACTCAAGTAGGATTCAGGTCGGAAGTGAAGTGGACCCTTCTGTCTCCTGGTCCTGGAGGTCACCAAATTGACCACCAGTTAACACGAGGGTACCAGGGACCAATGCTGCTTCTGGCCCTCAGGTTGGATCTGTGCCCTCAGGTTGGATCTGGCTTCTGTGGCCCTGAAAGTTGAGTCACAGTTTAGCTTGCTTTGCCCCTGTAGTGGTTGGGCCCTTTCAGTCCATGATTCAGACCTGGGCAAGGAAAACCAAGATTTCAGCCATTTGTTCCTGGGCTGGGATATCCTTGACTCTGCAGTGGGATATCACTGTGTCTGTCAGAACCACTCCAGCTCAGCCTGGCAACCATCGTGGTTGCCTGCTGTTGAGGCCGTGCAGTAGGAGGCGTGGGGGGATAAGAGGAGCACAGTCCCTGAAGTTTCTGGATAAGCCTGCCCTCTTCAATCGTGCAGTTGCTGAAGTAGAGAATATGGCAGCATTTCAAGTCATGCAGGGGATGCCTGAGCCCACACTTGCTTCCGGAACCTGCCTTTCCCCAGCTGCTATGCTCACTGCGAGCAGCAGAGGCCAGTGGTGGCCCGGCGATGACTCCATCCCAGCAGCCTTTAGGCAGCATCTCCCCCTCTCCCCTTCTCCCCTTCTATATACCACTTTCAGGGTATATAAAAGGCTGAAGTTTAGTTAATTGGAGAGAGCCCCCCTTAGATCTGTGTGAGTGTGCGTGAGCTTGTTCTTGTACATGTCACTGTTCACACATGATTGACATGCCTTCCCAGGGTGAGCCTCCATCAGCAGGTGTGTGTGTGTGTGTGTGTGTGTGTGTGTGTGTGTGTGTGTGTGTGTGTGTGTGTGTGTGGTGATTGCATTGTGCTGACTGACTGCTCTGGACACACGCCTTCAGAAGGTGTAAAGTACGCCTTCTGGGTGGTGGGTGAACTGCCTGTTTGAGGGGGCTGCATTCAGGGTCTCACAGCTGTCCCTGTGTATGTGGCTGAGGGAGAAGATGCCATTTTATCGCTGCACACAACTCTGTCCCAAGAAAAGACTTTGAACTCAGGAGGCCTTGAACTCAAGTCCGGGTTTTCATAAGCGATAATCTCTTGGCTCTGGTCGAATCCCTTTCATGGACTCTGCCTTGTGGGGCCCAGGCAGGCAGCACCCAGATCTCCCTCAGCTCTGAGCCTAGAATTCTGCGCTCTCCTCAGAGACCTTCCCTGGTGGAGAGGAATTGCCTTTCGCTTCCTCTGAGACAATAATTCATTTAACATATAAAAAAAGTACTCATCTTTTTAAGAAGCAGTTCTGCAGGCCACAGTACAGTGATTTCTATAGTTTCTCTTGGAGATGTGCATAATTCCTCCCAAAGTCTTCCTTAGCCGACTGCCATGTCTACCCACCCCTCACCTGCATGGCAGGCTTGCTTTTCCTCCTCTGTTTCAGGAGTGGGGGGGGAGGGCAGGGTCCCTGGGGGGCGGTCCTCACATTAACCGGTTCAGATGTCACTAATGTGATAAGAAGTCCCCTCCCCTTCACAGAAGTGTGCGAAAGCGAGTCTTGAATGGCTCTTATGCACAGAGTAATGAGAGCCATGTAATCTCCCCTTTAAAAGTGGGTGCTGTCAGAGAAAAACCGTGTAATCCAAATGAAGCCCCTGAAGGCCCTTCCAAAGCCTGGATTAATCAGCCTCATTCTGGTATGAGCAGTTAACCCTCCCACAGCCCCATGCTGCTCACGTGTGCCTGTGTGTGTGTATGTGTGCGTGTGCGTGCATGTGTGCCCATGCACGTGTGCATGCCCATGCGCACTCACACACATTCTGATACAGACAACCACAGGCACAGAGGCTGCAGCATCCTTTCCATGGGGCTGCTCACCTGTCTGAATGCCCTGTGACCTCTGGAGGGATGCTCTCCCCTGACTTAGCAACCTCACCTGGCTCTCAGCTGGAAGTGGGGCCATGACAGGAAGTGGTTTCACAGAAATGATGTCTTGGTGCTGTTTCCAGTGTTGGATCTACTTGAATGGTGATTGAATTGCTGAGACAGTGGGAAGCTTTACTTTGGATTCTTTTGTTGTCATGTGCTCATAACAATATCCTGTGGGAATTTCTTGTTTGGGTTCTAACTAGGTCTACTTACCTACTCTTCTAAGTTAGCCAAGTTGCCCTTCAGGCTGGAGTGAGGACTGGCCTTGGCCACCAGCCTTGCATTGGAGATAGGGTGCATGTGAACCAGAGTCCTGCTCTGTCACTTGTCCCCTGGGGGATCCCAGGCATGGTGCTCATCTCTCTGACCTGCACTCACGGCTCTGTTGGTATGCATCTCAGGACTGCTGAGTGCTCAGTACTTTGGTTCCCACACAGGTACCTGGGAAGCAGTGGGTGTTCACTCAGCAGATGCTGGCTGACCACCTACTGTGTGCCACGCTGTTTGGGAGCTGGATATACAGAGATGGAGGTGATCACATGCCATCTTTTCAGCTAGGGCTAAAGTTTGTGTAATTCCTGTAGGTCAGGGTTTCTCCATCTGCACCACTGAGGCTGGATCAGTCTCTGTTCTCCGGTGAGTTCTTAAGTGCTGGCCTCATCATTGTGACAATGCCATGGGTATCCCCCTATTCCTCTGCCCCCCAAAAGCTTCCACATTTGGATCTTGAGACTCTGAATGTTCCAGAGGAGAGTTGGGCTCAGCAGAGTTGGCTGCACTGTGTGGGCTGTCAGTGTTGGACAGCCAGGGCAGGTCCTGTCTGAACCCAGGTATGAGATGAGTAGGTAGATAGAAGCTGTGGGAAGTATCTGTTGCTTATTTGCCTTCCTGAAGATATTCTATTTAAGGATTTATTTTATTAAATATTTTAAAGATGGTTATCGAAAGGTTTATTTTAAAGTGAGTTCAATTCTACTCATCCCTCCTTGGCCTCGTGGGCACAGGTCAGCAGGTGGCAGGACAGTGGGCCGGCCATCAGCTGGAGACACCAGGTGTGGTGTCACATCAGCAGAGCCAATTTCAGTCCTGTCATTGTGGGTGAGAAATGGAAGCCTTGTCCTGAGGCGAATGTGTCTGTGTTTTTGAAGATGAAGGCATTAGGCCTGGAGCATTTAAATGATTTATTAATCTGTTTATCCTGTCAGGGAGGAACTCACCCAGGGCAGACTGGTGAAGTGTGATGCAGGGGTGAAGGGGAGCTGCTTCTGTCTGAGTGGCCTTCTCTGCAGGGATTTGATGGCCTGACTTAAACTTTTAATTATGCAATTTCAGGTGAGGCCTAGAATTTTCCTCTCAAAACGTATGGCATTGGTGTTAATTAAATTTCTCTAGGTGGAAGGTCTGGTTACAGGTGTCAATCAGCTACAGGCTGTCTGGAATTTTAGCCGAGCTCATTTGCATGCCAGGAGATGGGGCGGGGCACCTAGGCACAGGTGATCCTGGCAAAGATGACTTTGCTGGATGAGTACTGGAGAGAGCTGAGCACGCTCTCAAGGCCATTCTGGACACAGCCGTGTTGTTGTACCCTTCATGAGGTCTTTATCCTCGACCTTCTTCAAGAATGGGTTGTGTTTTTCAGGCTCCTCATGAATCCTTTACCATGGTGCCATTCCCACATCAAATTGATTTTGGAAAAACGTATACTTATGTCCTTTTCAATCAGTACCAATACCGACGTGAACTTGAATCCTCTTTCAGTATGCATTGCTTCCAGGGGACCCTGACTGCCCATGAAACAGCTTGCCGGGCTGAGATGCACAGTAATTGGGCTCTGTTTTGAAGGTTTCTCCTAGTCTCAAGACAGTTCTTTCTGATAGTAAATGAAGGTGAGGAAGTATCCATAAATTTGTACTTGGGACATCCCTGAGCATCTGGTCCTCCTGTTTTCAAACAGCAGTTTCAAGGTGACTGCAAGGCTGAGAGATACTTGCTGCTTCCTAGCAGAGTTTAAATGTTTGTTTTACTGCCCAAAGAAAAAGTGGGCAGCGCTCACAGAGCCAATGGGCACAGGTATAAATAGAAAGGTGTAGTCATGGCAGACTCAGCCTCACAGCAGGGCTTTTTAAACACTTCCCCAGTCCTGGACACAGAAACATAACTCTTTCTCAGTCCAACCACCTGTCAGCTGTAAGTGGTCATTATTTCATCATTTTGCAATAAAAGATAATAGAATAACGATTTATGTCTTGTGGCTGATGTTTTAATGTGTCCCTCTGTTATCCTGGGCTGACAGTCTGCGATTACAGTAAACCGCTTCTTCCGTGACAACATGGAAATGACTCATTAGCAGGGGGATTAATCATGGTGAGGTGGGCCCTGCCCCACCTCTCTGCTGGGGTGGTCTCCGGGCCCAGCTGGTGGCTCTACACCACGCCGCTCCCCTGTGCCCCAGCTCAGTCATCTCCACATGTGTTGCCATGGACACTGAGGTCCTGGACTGGCAGATGTGACCCTCAGCTCCACCTCTGTCTTCTGTGCCTGACACTGAGTCGCTTTTAATTACAAACAAGTGTGGTACGTTGAATGAGGCAGAAAAACAGGAGCAGAGTGGAAGGACAGTGCTTGTGTTCCTGGGAGATGGATTTACCTCAACTGGCTCACCTCCCACTCTTCCTCTCCCACGAGTGGGGAGTGCGGCTGGGGGAGACAGCTGGAGTCAGTGATCCTGTGTTTGCATTTGGGCATGGAAAGGTTGCAAATAGAAGATTTTTTGCTTTTTTTTTTGGTGCTGGTCATGGGTCTTGAGCAAAAAAGCTCAGGGCCAGTGCTCTACTGCTTGAGCCGCATTCCCTATCCTTTTTAGTGGTTAATTGGAGACTTTCCTGCCCAGGTTGGCTTTAAACCCCCATCCTTAGATCTCAGGCTTCCAAGTAGCTAGAATTACAGGTGTGAACACTCGGCACCTGGCTGGAAGACCTTTTAAGATCAATTTGAGTATCATCTACTTGGCTTAGATCCCCCAGAAATCTGCTAATGAGAAGATCTCAAGGTAATTCTCATCACGAAAGACATTGAACTCTGAATTTCCTTAGCAACTAAAGAAATCTCAGGATCCTCCTTAATTGAAGCACAATTAGTTCAGATGGAACTTCATGAACCTTACGCCTCAGCTGAGGCTTGGGTATAAGATGTTGAGTGGATGGCTATGTTTGCAATGGGTGTATTCTGCACTTGCCTGGTCTTACCTACCCCTAGGGCAGTGCACAGCTGGGCCAGCTGTTCTTCCTAGAGTTTCTGGGTTCTGTTGATATAGATGGAAGTAGAATTCCCAGGGCTGAAGCCCTTGGAGCAGAAGCAGATTGTCTATTCGTGGATATCAGCACCTGCAGTAAGAAGCTTTTTGGCCCCACGGGATTACTTCACAGTGCCACCTTCTCAAACATCTGGCTGGAGGGCAGTGGTCCACGGGAGGGTACAGGGTGGGTTCTCTGCCCTTGTATTGTGCACATGACAGGGTCTTGCTTCTTCTGCAGCTGTGAGCGCTGGGTCTATCGCCTGGCTCTGCTCATCCAGCTTGTTTGTCTGTCTTACAGCCCTTCTACTTCCATACGTCTTTAAACCACCCGAACATCGTTGCTGTGGTAGAAGTGGTCATTGAAGGCAGGAGGAGAGATGGCACCGTCCAGATGTTGTCATGTGGGTTTGGAATTCTTCGGATCTTCAGCAACAAGCCTGAATCGCCTACCTCTGCTTCCCAGGACAAACGGTGCCTACCTAGTTTTCTGTGCTTGGGCGTTTCCCAGCCTCCTGTTGGTGGTGATAGGAAGCCTTAATTTGTTATCACAGTTGTGTTTTCATAACAGCCATGCCACGGGATATTTTACTATTTTGCCTTTTTTATCAGTTTGAACTCAGGACTTTGTACTTATCAGGCAGGTGCTCTCAGTTGATCCATACCCCTAACCCCCCTCCCCCGCCCCCTTTTTTTCCTTCTTTCACTTCTAAGAAAGCCAAGTTGTTCCTCAGTCTAGAGTGAAACCTGGCCTTAGCTCTGAGCCTTGCACTGAATGTAGGATGCACATGGAGCAGTTTCCTGCTCTGTCACTTGTTCCCTGTGGGATCCTAAGCGCAAGGTTCATCTCTCTGACCTACACACACAGCTTTGTTGGTATGCATCTCAGGACTGCTGAGGGCTCAGTAGTGTGGTTTTCACACAGGTGCCCGGGAAGCAGCCAGTGTTCACTCAGCAGATGCTGGCTGACCACCTACTGTGTGCAGGGCTATGTTGAGGCTGTACAGATCACCCATGGTCCTGCATCACTGACGTTTAGGGCTGATCACTCTTCCCTGTGGGATGTCCTGTGCCTTGCAAGGTGCTGGCTGCATCTCCGACCTCCACACACCATGTGCCAGGAGCAATCTTGTCCAGGTGTGTCAGCTAAAATCTCCCCAGCCAGTGTAATGTGTGCAGTAGAATTCCTGGGGTGGACGATCCAGGAGCAGAAGCAGCTTGTCTGGTTTCTTGGAGATCAGCACCTGGAGTGAGGAACTCTTTGGCCCTGAGGATTAATTACTTCAAGCTGCTGTGTTCTCCCCATACACCTGGATGGGGGCAGTGCTCCTCACTGGGGCACAGGCGGGGAGCACTGAGACAGCGTCATCCCTGGGTGGGAACCTGACTCCCACTGCCATGGACATCCCACAGACCTTTCTTCACCCCACCTCCTCCAGCACTGGGGCTTAAAGTCTGGGTCTTTCACTCTCACTTGGCTTTTTTGGTCATGGCTGGTACTCTGCCACTTGAGCCATGCCTTCAGTCTGTTTTTTTTTTTTTTGCTGGCTAATTGGAGGTAAGAGTTTTGAAGATTTATCTGCCCAAGCTGGCTTCCAACCGTGATTTTCAGATTTCAGCCTCCTGAGTAGATAGGATGACAGACATGGGCTACAGCGCCCAGCCGTGTTCTTTCCTGTGGCTTTCAGAGTTGGGTTACTTCTCTTGGTCTTCTTTTCTAGCTCTCAGTTTTTGGGCTGCAGCATGGCAGACTGCTACCCCCATTCTCTTCAGAGGATGGAACTGGCAGTGCTTAGAAGGCGCTGGGAGGCCTGGGATAGTGGGGGCAGGGTTCCATCTCCTCTCTAATACCAGATGTGGGAAGTTGACATTGCTTCTGGTTCTCTTTTCCAGGTTGAGGCTGTATCATGGCACCCCCAGAGCCCTCCTGCACCCACTTCTCCAGGATCCTGTAGAGCGTAAGGGTCCGGCCTGGCCTTGACAGCCCTATGTGGGCTTGTGGCTTGCCAGTGTTCTTCTCTTCAGTCCTACCCTGACGTTTTTTTCCTGGTGCAGTCTTCATTAGCTTAGCACAGTTACATAGTAATTACAGATAAGTATGTCATGGGCCTAGAAGGAGGGTACAGTTTTGTGAGGGAGCTTGGGAGGGATGTGGCCCTAGGGTGCCTTGAGGATAATGGCTTTGTTCCCTAGATGAAGCAGTTTCTGCCTATCACCACTAATGACCAGGAAAACTTTGACTGTGAAGTCACTGCATATTGCCAACATAGCAAAGCCTCCCCAGCTGTGCCCACCGACGGGGAGAGTTCTGTGGAGGCCCTATGGCCTCCTGTCAGGTTGGCCTGCCCCAGGCTGGGGGATCCTGCTGTTTCTCTGTGGCAGCACCTCCTGAGCAGCCACAGGCATGTTGGCCCCTCTGTTGCCTCCACTGGAGCATGGCAGGAGGGGCTTGTGGGGTGGGGTGGACAGGAAGGGCATCTAGAGGCCCAGTGCCAATGCTGACCTACCCTGGGTGGTGTGGGCAGGGAGAGTGGTATGAGGTAGGTTTGCTTGGGCCAGCGGCCCTCTGTCCTTGAAGATGTGTCCCAGAAGGGAATGTGTATGTCCCTTGCCCTGTGTTAAAATGTCACAGCCCAACCCCTGCCCACCTGAATTTGATATAGGAAAGTTATCAGCCAGGGACAGTTTTATTCAAAAACGTTAGGTCTTAGGTTATTTATTTTTTTTTAGCTGAAATTAATTATCATTAGTCGAGACTTTCTCTCTTGCAGCATCCTTAGACTCAGGGCCTTTAAGGAGGGCCATGGCCTCCTGACTTGAGGGACTGGAGGGAGGGAAGGGCAGCCTCTCACTAGTAGCCCTTCTGCTCACATCTCTGCAAGTAGATGGAAATGGCGATGGCCTCAATGGCTTCTCTGGGTTCACAATACCAGAAGTCTGAGAAAGTGTAAAGGTTGAGAGGCCCCCCACCTCACCTGTAGCTTGTACAGGTGCACACCTGACATTGCACCTGGTCTTGCCCCTTGTTTCCCTCACTGTCCACGTGTGCTTCTCCCTTAACATCCAACCCCTCTCCTTGACCTGCTGTCCCACACTTGGCTCGTCCTCTCCACAGTGGCTCAGGTGGCTCTGCAGAGGCCAGGGTCAAGGCGGGACCAGGGTTGAGGCAGGTGACACTGGCAGCTGGGGTGGGCTGCTGACGTGGAAGCCTGGCCTGAGCCTCCGAGTAGCTGTTCTTTTGCTAAATTTCTCTCGTTTGCTCTCCTCAGAGCTGCCAGTGTTCTGTCTGGCCAGCCACACAGGTGAAATGCCTTTAAGGGGTATTTTAAAGTAAACAGAGCCTGTGTTTAGAGTTGTTAAGTATTAAAAGGACAGTGTTCATTGATTCCTCTTTCTGATGACCGCAGTAGTTCACATTTTAGTCTGTTTTTTACGGAAGCAGCAGTGAGTGAGATGAATCTGTGATCTTAGCGCTCTGCAGTCCGGCCCCAGCGCCAGACCTGGCCCCGGTTAGCCTGGGAGGTGGCATGGTCATTCTCACTGGAGAGAGTCGGTCCAGGCTGAGGTGGGCATGTAGAGAGGGCACACGTGTGGTTCCCTCTTCCTTCTGGCTCTGTAGTTCTGAGCTGCCTGCTCTGTACCCCATTTTTGTTGTCTGCTTCCTCCCTGCTGAGCCCTCTGTCCAGGGGAGTTTATGCCTGCCAGGGTGAGGATTGTCACATTCTTCTGTCCTCCTGCGCCCCCCACATCACCTCTTCCTGGCTACTCCTCCCACCAGGGCTTTGCCCAGATCTCTCTTGTGTTTAGACCTTGTCCCTGTGCACCAAGGAAAGCTGGCTGTGTGTTGTGTGTCTGGGCATCAGTCCAGGATTGGCCCTCCTGAGGACATGGCTCCCTCTCTGACACTGTCTCCACATCCTGCTCCTTTGTGGGGTCTGATGGATCCCAGTGGAGGCTTAGGAAGGCAGCCAGGGGGCAGAGTGTCTCTCCTGTGCAGGGAAACTGCACAGGACTCTGCTCATCCTGTGGAGGGAGAGATAGGGTATGTTACAGGCATGTAGCTCATGCCTGTAATCCTAGCTACTCTTGAGGCAGAGATGTGAGGATCGTGCTTTGAAGCCAGCATGGGCAGCAAAGTCCATGAGACTCCTATCTTTAATCACTAGAATGCTGTGGAGCTGTGGCTCAAGTGGTAGAATGCTAGCCTTGAGCACAAAACCTCAGGGACAGGGCCTTGGTCCTGAGTTCGAATCCTAGGACTAGCACAAAACGACAATAGAACAATTGCAGAGCCAGGCACACCTATAGTTCCAGCTTCTTGGGAAGTCAGGGTGAAAGTATTGCTTGAGCTCACAAGTTCGAGGGTCAGCATAGGCAACACAGCAAGACCCTGTCTTAAACAGGTACACACAAAGACTGAACCACAGCTTGCCACTGCAGATTTAGACAGGATTGTTAGGCTGGGTTCCTATTACTTTTGGACTGCATTCGCAGAGCAGGTTCTCACTCTCTTTAGGAACACAAGTTTTCAGTTTGTGGAGTTTTCTGTTCAGCTTGTGTTTCTTGGCTGATTTGACTAGAAGTGCCCTGGATTTCAGCTGGCACATGGTGTTCCCCTAGAGAGCAAGCACCTGACAGTGGTGGAGGCCTGCAGCCTGCTGTACACCCTGAGGCCTCATCCGGCCCTGGAACCTGCCTTCCACCTGCTCCCTGAGAACCTCCTGGTGTCTGGTCTGCAACAGATTCCTGGCCTTCTGCCGCCGCATGGGGACATGGGTAAGGCCTGCTTTGATCCTCTCCACTGTGAATCTGTTAGTTCTGGGTCAGATCTTGGAGAGTGTGGGCTCCTCCAGGGAAGTTGGGGGTGGCCAGGCTGGCTGTGCACCCTGTATTGCTAGCAGCATGGCCAGTGGAGTGATCACAGGGGAGAGAAGGCCGCAGTGGAAGCTGTTGCCCAGTCCCTACTGCAAGAATATATCACAGCCTCACACATCTTTGTCTTTCCTGCAGAGACGCATTCATAGAGCATCTTTCTCATACTGACTGTGCCATGATGTTGTGGCTTCGTTAGTATCTCCTTTAGTTGTAAAATGTATTTAATGTAACATTTAACAATTTACCCATTTCAAAGTGGATCATTCTGGGGCATTAAGCCCATTCATTTTGTTTAGGCAGTGCCCACCACTATTCATCTTCTCAAGATGAACCTGTATCCACTAAGCCCATCCCCTTTCTCCAGCCCCTAGCACATAGCCTGCTGTCACCTGAGAGACTGCAGTTAGACCCCCTTAGAGCAGTGGGATCCTGTAGTATTTTTTTTTTTTTTTGCAACTGGCTTATCTCCCTTTGTGGAATGTCTAAATCATTCACCTATGGTAGCAGGAGTCACAATTTCCTTGCTTCCTTTTTTTTTTTTTTTGGTAGGTCGGGGGGCTTGAACTCTGGGCCTAGGTTCTGTCCCTGAGCTCTTCAGCTCAAGGCTAGTGCTCTACCACTTGAGCTACAGCACCACCTCTGGTTTTCTGGTGGTTAATTGGAGATAAGAGTCTCACGGACTTTCCTGCCTGGGCTGGTTTTGAACCACGATCTTCAGATGTTGGCCTCCTGAGTAGCTAGGATTACATGTGTGAGCCACTGGCGTCTGGCTATTTCCTTCCTTTTTAAAGCTGAATAATATCTCATTGGACAGCTAGACCACATTTGGCCTGTCCAATCATCTGTGAATGCACACCGGGTCACTCCATCTCTTGGCTACTGTGACTTAATACCGTGGTGAGGAAACTGGTTGGAACTTGAGGTCATCATGTTAAGTGCAATAAGGCGAATGTCACATTTTCTCTCATGCAGAATCTAGACTTAGAACAAAGGCGTGAAAGTAAAAGGAGGACTATTTTAGAATGGGGTTATTGGAAGGAGACAGTAGGTGATAGTGAGTATGAAGCAAGTGTGTAATATGTGAATATGAAACTGTCATAGTGAAATCCACTATCTTGTATAATAAATAAAAAGTACAAGAAGCAGAGTTGAGGGCTGGGATGTTGTTCAGTGGTGGAGCACTTGTCTAGAATGAGTAAGGCCATGCATTCAATCCACAGCAAGAAAACAACTAAAAACAAGTTGAAAAATCAATACGCAGGTCAAGTTATAGAAAACTTGCCTAATTAGAAAGTGGTTTAAAGATAATTGTTGGTAAATAGAATTAAAAATGTTCATTTTAACTTTCTTTTTTTTTTTTTGTGTCTGGAACTCAGTGCTGGAGCACTGTCCATGGGCAAAGGCATTTGGTTCAAGGCTAGCACTCCAGCACTTGAGCCACAGCTCCACTTCTGGCTTTTTTGGTGCTTAATTGGAGACGAGTGTCTTGGACTTTTCCTGCTTGGTCTGGCTTTGAACTGTGGTCCTCAGATTTCAACTTCCCGAGTAGCTGGGATTACAGGCGTGAACTATCAGCGCTAGGCTTAACTTACTTTTTTTCTTTTTTTAAATTGTGAAAATACTGTACAGAGGGGTTACAATTACATGGGCAAGATAATGAGTACATTTCTTACTAAGCATTGTAACCTCCTCCTTTGTTTCCCCTTCCCATCCCTTCGCATCCTCCCTTCCCATCCCTTCGCATCCTCCCCTGCCGTCCCCCCTACCAAAGTTGTAAAGTTCATTTTTTGACATAATGACTTGTACATTTCATTGTTGCAATGGGTCCTCCTGTATCCCTGTTTTAACGATTTGTTTTTTCCCTTCCCCTCCACATATACCAACATCATATATAGTGAAAGCAGGGGTTATACCATGAAGGAGGAACATACAAAGCAACAAAGACATAATCTTATTTAACTTACTTTTATATATACTTTTATATCAGAATAGTATTGGTGAAAACCAATGAATGTTTTTGTGTCTAGGTATTTTCAGCATAAGGCTAGAAAAAGAAAAAAGCAGGCAAATGTTCTGAAAGTCCTTGAGTTTCTGCCAAGGACTAAGTATGGAAACATAAGAGATTAAATGTAACTATTTTTCCTTCATCACTTTTATAGTTTGATACAGTGAGTCTGCACATCACCTAACCAACCCCAAACTCAGTAATTAAAAAAAAAAAAACATTGCTAGGAAAACTGATGTACAGAGACTAGATTATTTTTGGAAACAGAAGAGGTGTGGCTTTTAGAAGTTAACTCTCCAGTGGTGAGATTGGGTCAATTGTTGTACAGCTAGGGGAGCCCTGTTGGACCTTTGGCATGCCCCAGGGTTCTGCTAGCTGCCCCTCATAACCTGGGCACTGGAGTTTGGGTCTGGAGTTCCCATGTGGTAAAGGCTTAGTCACCAGCCTGTAGGTGATACGTGAAGGTGGTTGAACCTTCAGGTGGAGACAGGTGACAGGCCACCTGCAGGTCCCACGGGTTTCTCTGTTCCTTTAGTTGCAGCCACGGGCTTGTGGCTGTTACTAACTGGGATGGTAAGAGAGAATCGTAGGTGCCTGGACAGGCGTACATTAATCTCAGCGTCTCATGTGAAAGCAGGGAGTGCTGGGGCTGTGTAGAGAGGATTGAAGTGTGATATATAGTACCGAGAATGAAGGGCAGACCCACAGGCTTCCCCACGACCCCATGGTTCCTACGGGGAAGGGCTTCTTTCACCTGGATCCTGCCCTCCCCTGTACCCTGAAGCCCCACAGAGGCTCCTGGAGGGGACAGGACTCCGTTCTTGTGCTGCCAGCCCCATCATTGTTTCTGCTTGTTGGTGTCATGTGCACATGTGCTTTCCTGTGTGTTCCAAGCAGTCCAAGGTGCATGTGCACTGGGACTCGGCACAGCTTTTCCTCCCGAACTCAGTGTTCTTTCAGGGACTTGCTTAGGAAAATTTCTTGGAGGAAGTTCAGATAGAGTTTTGACTGCCAGTGGGATGGGCAACCAATGTTGAAAGGAGAGTGGTTCAGCCTGGCCTGCCGAGGTTCTGGTGTACCTCTGCTACCTTCTCGCCTGTAAGACCCATTGCCCGTGCTCAGCCTGAGCCGTGTGTGTGAGTGTGTGTGTGTGTGTGTGTATACACACATACGTGTGTGCATGCGTGTAGAGGGTGCCCTGTTCCTGCTTCTCCTGAGTCTTCTCCCCATTTCAGGTGACGCCCTGAGGAAGCCTCGCCTACAGAAGCCGATCACGTTGCACTTGGATGCTGTCTCCTTCACTCTGGCCCCCTCCCTGGAGAAGTTTGAGGGGGAGCTGCTGGAGCTGCTCATCAGCGACCACTTCCGGGAGGTATGATAGCATAGTTGGGACAGAACACACTCCTTCCTCCCTTTTTCTGGCTGATGGGGACATTCTTTTTGTCTCTGAATTGTTACAGTCAGCAAGTCTTCCAGGACCTGTTTCCTCCTGGGCCAAGACCTCCACAGATGCTGGAAGGGGGGGCATGATTTCAGGTGCTGATATCCTGAGGCACTGATGTTAATGTGGAAGGATCATAAACCAGTCCTCATTTTAAAATAAATTACATCACCAGCTCATGCCTATAATCCTTGCTACTCAGGAGGCTGAGGTCTGAGGATTGTGATTTCAAGCCAGCCTGGGCAGAAAAGTCCATGAGACACTTCTCTCCAATAAACCACTCAGAGAAAGCTGGAAGTGGTGCTGTGGCTCAAGTGGTAGAGTGCTAGCCTTGAGCACAAAGGGGCTCAGGTATAGCACCCAGGCCTGGAGTTCAGGCCCTAGGACCAGCAAAAAAAAAAAGAAATCATATCACCAAAGATTATGCCCCATATCTACAATGGACATTTGAGGGTGGGTGGCTCATTTCAGGAGGTGGCTGCAGTCTCAGTCCCGTCTCCTCTTCAGGCAGCTCAGTTCTTCCCCGTAGGCATGGCACTTGTGATTGAGACGCTGCTCTGTGTGTGTCCCTTCTGCTGATGGGCTGACTTCTGGGTTGCACTTAGTTGGGCCATTATCATCCTTTTCTGTGTGTATCTTAAATAGTGTGATCTTGAGCAAGAAGTAAAATCCTGTTTGTGTGTGGGTAGCTGGCAGGTCAGCTGAGGACTTGCTGCCTCTCTGAATTACAGCCTTTGCCGTGTCACGTGAGGTCCTCCATTACTGAAACGGATTTGACTTGCTGTGGCTAAGGGGACCATAGTAGATTTAATGCGTAACGGAGGCCTAACGATATCTGTGTCCTTTTGGTTGCTCGTTATCCTCCACCTGTCCTGTTGCTGGAGGGTGAGACCACGTGGCGCTCTGCTGTCTTGCCTGTGGTCTACCTAGATCAGCCATCCTAGGCCAGGCAGATGGTCATGTACTCACTGGGGTTTGGGGAGAGTTTGAATCTTGCTCACGTGGCGTGACTTCTGGGGTCAGGTGGTGAGGGTGTGGAGCCTGCCTGTCCTTGTTGCTGTAGAGGCTGTGTGTCTGTCTGCTCTGGGCCCTCAGGCATGGAAAGTTTTGTGTTACAGTGTTTACCTTCCTCCGTTGGTGACTGTGGCTGGTTTTGGCTGAGTCTGTAATTTTTGCTTCTGGACATTGGGGTAAGGACATGCTCAGGGAAGAGTCTGGGCCCAGAGAACACCATACTCACTCTGGTCAAAGTGGTCTTTCAGGGACATCAGTCCAGCTAGCTTCCTTGTCTGAAACCTCTGTGGAGTCTGGCTTCTCCCTGCCCTCAACAGACACAGGCATCGCCGTCAGTGAAGGAGACATGTGGCACTTGGTCTTTGCTGCTCTTCTGACCTCATTCTGAGCTGCAACCATGACCTGTTCATGTGGACTCCTGCTGGGCCTCTGGGCCTTGGACATACGGTTCACCACTGGACTTTTGCCTGCAGATCTTCTTGTGACCTCTTTTAGGTTCCAGGTCCCGGTGCCCATCTCAGTGCCCCTCCAGGAGCCCCTGGCCATGCCACAGGTCATGTCACCTTCCTTCTCACCAGGCCTCTCCCACCATCCTCTGCTTCCCTGGAGCACTTTGCTTTCCTCTCTGTTCAGGGCTGCCCTTGCCCTCCTAGGGAGTACCTGTACCACAGGGATAGGGCTGCTGTGCACACATCATGCAGTATACATTAGTGTGTCTGGCCCATGGGGGTTGTGACATGTCGTTGTCATGAGAGCGAGTAATGGGATGTGTTGGTTCCCACTCTAGTTGTCTGTGAGGTTGGCAAGTTATTAGTAACATAGGTGTATGGGCACGGTGGGGACTTTAACTCTTCCCACTTTTGACAGCACGGTCGTACATGAACACAAGCATGAATCATAGAAGAGGGTCGTACGACACCCCTGCTTTTCGTGTGGGCCTTGCTGTGGTCCTTACTTTCCAGAGCAGGCTGGTTGTATGAAGGCAGGGATGTGTTAACAGTACCATTGTTAAATTTTACATACTCCCATAAAATAGTTTTATTATGTTTTTTACTACCCTTGTATTTTTGTTCCCATCCACCTGGCAGATACTCAGTTATCTCTGTAGTTTTATTTTCATTTTCTGAAGACTAATAGTCTGAATTTAGATCCATTCAGTTCGATTAATGGACAGTGAAGAACACTGGAACACTCAGAGATCATTTTGCAAAGATCACATAATTTAATAAACACTAATAGCCTGGAGGTCTAGCCCTGATCATTTGTTCAAGTCCCCGTTCAATTTCTGTTAAGATGAAACACTTTAATATCCAGTGATCACTTTGGGGCAGATTCCATTTTTATTGGTTTATGACTTACTGCCTGAGTGCACACTCTCTGCCCCGCTTCCTCATGGTCTTAGGTCTAGGGTGGACAGAGTTGAGACCTGGCACACTCTGCCTCTGGGCACCACTTGCTCCTGCATCCCTTCTGGGAGGGCATAGGATCACCCATCTAAGCTTGCTGCATCTTGAGAAATGTCAGCTAAGTCTTGGGAAGCTAGTGCGCCTCAGACACGTTGCAGAGAAGGTCATGCTGTATCAATACTGCAGAACTTACCCAGGAAGTGCCTCACAGCCAGCGGCCACCATTGGGTTACACATCTCTCCTTTGCTTGGACTCATTTATGTGAAGCATCACCTCTGGAAAGGTTTGTTGGCTTCTGTCTTGATGTCCTCCCTCTGCTTGCTCACCCACCCTGGCTTCTCTGGTCACCCCACTTCCTGGCTGGATGAGACTCACCCCATCTACCTTGTGCCTCTTGCAGGGCGGTCCGTTGGATGCTGGCTCCTTGGAGGTCCTGGAGCGTCGACTGCATATAGGCGTGCACAATGGCCTGGGCTTTCTGCATAGGCCGCAAGTGGTCGTGCTGGTTCCTGAGATGGATGTGGTCTTGACACGCTCCGCCAGCTTCAACAAGAAAGTGGGCTCCTCTTCTAAGAGCAGGTATTCTCCCTGCATCCCAAGGCGTGACATGGTAAGAGGGTGGGGACAGTTGAGAGGTCATGGGACAACACAGCTGCCACATGCCTGGGGTGGGCTTACCAGGCAGTGTTCCTCCTTGTCATCTCCCTTTCCTCTTGCGTCACTGCACCTACTAGGAATAGATCTTAGAGTGGCCCTATTGAGCAAAGCCTGTTTTTGTGCAGTGACAGCTTTGGAGTTAGGGCTTTGGGTACTTGCTTGCAGCAGAATCTAGTTGTTCCCTGGCCTTCGTTTCCCAAGTGCCACAGAGCTCCAGTTCAGCATTCCCTGCTGCTCTGTTGAATCCAGTCTCCCCAGTTCCACCCCAGATGCCACAATGGGCCATCATATCTCCCCTCTCGGTGAGGCAGAGGCTGGCCATTCCCTGCAGGAGGCCAGTGACTTGGTGACTTAGCTGTCCTGGCTTACCCTCCTGAAGCCTAGCCCTGGCTTTCTTTCCTCCGCTTCTCAGAGCCCTGGGCAGCATTGCAGCGGTCCTGCTGTGTCTCCAGGCCCCAGGCTGATCTTGGCTGCCATTTGTAGTGGGATGGAGGTGAGACAAGGCAAGATGGGTGCCAACACTCTTCCAAGCTCCTGATTGGTGTTTTTCCCAGCTCTGGAAGCCAGTCTCTCGTTTTGAGAAGCCACCTGCGACTCCCTGAGATGGTCAGTCACCCAGCATTTGCAGTTGTCTTCCAGCTGGAGTACGTGTTCAACAGCCCTTCTGGAGCGGATGGCAATGTGAGATCTCTGTGTGGGTCTGGGGTGGGCACCGTGTGCCAGGGGCACACCTTGTGGACGACCTCATGGGCATTGGCACTCTGCTTAGCTGTGTGGATAACAGTGTGGCCTGGGGTTCTATCAGGGCAAGCTTTGTGGTAGTCATTTTCCATCTTTGTGATGGTGTGCTCTGCGGCAGCTGGCAGTGGGCACTCACTGTGGTTAATGGGTCATAATAACACTAACTCATAATATTGAATCGATAATTGTATTTGAAAAACGAGGCCATTGTAGTGTATTTTTCATGAGACATTAAGTGTAGTAAAGCTTGAATCTGTGCAAGTAATAAATAGCTTCTTATAGTGAACATTATGTGTATCTACATCATAATTAAGAGAAAGAACTTTAAATTCATTTGGAAGAAATATGGTACATAGACATCATTACATCACTGATGTGGATTTTTAGGTAATCCCAAGTCATGCAAGTTTTAGATTCAACTTTCTGTTTAAAAAGTCCAATATTGCCAGGTGCTGGTGGCTCACACCTGTAATCCCAGCTGGTCAGGAAGCTGAGATCTGAGGATCACAGTTCAAAGCCAGCACAGGCAAGAAAGTCTGTGAGATTCTTTTCTCTAACTCCCAAAAATGCTAGAAGTAGAGCTGTGGCTCAAGTTGGTAGAATACCAGCCATGGACTCAAAAGCTCAGGGCCAGTGTCCAGGCCCAGGGCTCAAGTTCTAGGACCTGTACCAAAAAAAAAAAAAAGCCAATATCATTTCAATAAGTATGTTAAAGAAGTTTGACAAGGTGTCTGTGGTGCCCTTGTCACCAGCAGTTTTGTCTGAAGAACACAGGGCAGTCATGGGGCCTCAGCCTCTGCAGCAGTGCTCGTGGAGCCAGCCCAGGGTGGCAACCATGTTAATGAAGTATGGTCAGTTTTGCTTCACTTATTACTGAGATCGCAGTCTGTGCGCAGCCCTGTTGGGACATACTGGCTGGGTGGGAGTAGGCCATCTTGGGCTGATTGTGGCTCACTGGGTGATGGAGCTTCAGAGCTGGGAAGTTGGTGGGAGACCTGGGTCTGAGGGTGTGCTGTGTGTGACATCTGGTGCCTCAGGATGGCAGAGAGGGCAGGGGCTGCTGTTCAGAATTGGGAGAGTGCGGGCCTTGAAGGGGAACAGGTGCCTGGCACCTTTGTGGGGTCTCAATCACTCTAGCTGTGTTCCTTACCTTCAATAGCTTCTCAGGACGTGGTTTCAGTAGAAACCTGAAACTGAGGTGTCTTACCCTTTAATTGAAATGCTGAGCCAGAGGCAGATAATGTTTAGTGGTGGGGGTGTGTGGTGGGACTTGAATCAGCACTTCCCAGCTCAAGATGTAGCTGTTGGAGAAGATGGTAGTGTCCACAATGATGCCAGCCTGGGCTCTTGCTCCTCCCCTGTGGTCTGTCTGTGAGACATGGAAACCACCAGCCACCAGCCTTCTCTGTAGGCTCAGGCTGAGGAGGGGACCTCACAGCCCAGCACTGGTTCCCTCATGTCTTTAGAGAACATCAACTGGGATGAGGCCTTTTCAGGTGTATTTAAGTATCCTTTGCTTTCCTTTCCCAAAGGCTTTGAGGCCTAGAAGTTTCAGGCATAAACAGAATAAGTGTGCATCAGGCACCAGTAGCTCCTGGCTATAATTCTTTCCTCAGAAGACTGAGATCTGAGGATTACAGTTTGAAGCCAGTCTGGCCAGGAAAATCAGTGAGATTCTTAATCTTCAATTAACTACCAAAAGAGCTTGAAGTGGAGTTGTGGCTCAAGTGGTAGAGCATTAGCCTTAAGCAATAAAACTCAGGGACAGTGCTTAGGACCTGAGTTTAAGCCTCAGGCTTTAAAAAAAAAAAAAAGTAAGCTGGGGAGTAAAACAAACCCCAAATAGCATCAGCAGTTGCTGACTTATGGGATAATTTGCTTATCTCCACCTTCTCCCACAACCCCTTTTCAATTACTTGGCGGCAAGGTATGAACATAATTTTGTTCTGTAAACACTCCAGCATTTGTATTTTAAGAATGCGTTTTCATTATGGAAAATGTGAACTATGAACAAGGTTGAGAGAAGCTTACGATGGCCCCTGTGTCCCTGATGCTCCTCAGCGTTGGCAACCCAAGCTGCCAGTCTCTGTTCCACCTCTCCTTTCAGCCAAGTGGTCCGCTAGATGTCTCCAAAGATGGGTCTCAGGGCTTCACGGCAAATACCAGAGTCGCAATCCCAAACTAAAGTTTCCTCGTCATCAAACACTGAGCTTGCCTTTAGCCATTCCCTCCTCCAGTTGTTCACTTTATCAGAGATGGATAAAGTTCATTCCTGTGTAGTCACAGTGGGTGGGTCCCATACCGTCTCCTTTCTAACGCTTGGAGGGCAAAATGGAACTGCTTTCTGGCCATTCTTAACTTGGCACTAGGAGCTACACCCTCAAGGCCTGTGTCACTTCTGCATCTTCAGGTTGATCTAGACATGTGGGAGACCAACCATGCCCAGCTTGTTGGCTGATGTGGGAGTCTTGCTAACATTTTACTCAGGTGACCTAAAGCTGCCATCTCTGGATCATTCCTCCTGAGTACCTGAGATTTACAGGTATAAGCCACTGCATCTGGCCTCTGACTGACTTGTATTTTTGGT
Organism: Dipodomys spectabilis; assembly: GCF_019054845.1. Classification (NCBI taxonomy): domain Eukaryota; kingdom Metazoa; phylum Chordata; class Mammalia; order Rodentia; family Heteromyidae; genus Dipodomys; species Dipodomys spectabilis. The sequence goes on from NW_024871449.1 coordinate 429,933, forward strand.
CATGGGGCTTGAACTCAGGGCCTGAGTACTGTCCCTGAGCTCCTTTTTTGCCCAAGGCTATCGCTCTACCACTTTGAGCCACAGTGCTACTTCCAGTTTTCTGGTGGTTAATTGGAGATAAGAGTCTTACAGAGGGAGAAAAATGAGGGAGGGGGTAATAAGTTTGACAAGAAATGTACTCACCACCTTACTCATGTAACTGTAACCCTTCTGTATATCACCTTGACATTCATATAAAATTAATTATTTTTTTTTAAAAGGCCCGTCTTACAGATTTTCCTGCCTGGTCTGGCTTAGAACCGCAATCTTTAGATCTCAGCCTCCTGAATAGCTAGGATTACAGGCGTGAGCCACCAGCACCTGGCTGGTGACTGACTTTTGAAGAGAGATTCTCTTTGTCTCATCATTTTGTTGGTTCAGTTCGGTCCTGCCCTGTTCCAAGCCTTCAGTCTGGCAGGTCTCCATTGTGGTTTGATTCTGACCAGTGGTTAGGACGCTGCCTCTCACTGCAGACTGTCTCATACCTGCCAGGCTGTGAGTCAGGTGGGCTGCCTTGCCCTGCTGCTGCTCAGGGCGCTCGTTCAGTGTTGATTCTTCAGGCAGCAAGGGAATGGCTTCTACCCCAGCCCAAATGATGTTTTAGAAGATGACAGCCCTGCCTTGCTTGTTTGCTGTTTCTTCTAGTCTGTTGCCTTTCCAAGTCTTTGCTTATGTTGAGCTGATGTTTTGCCTTCTTGTTTCTTTTAGAGGGAAGATTTGTAGCTAGTAGACTTTGTCACAGTAGAGATGCTTCTGGAATTGATTCTTGTATTCGAATGCTCATTTTGTCTTATCCTTGGGAACTGGCTAAAGGTTTCTCGCCATTGTTTGATTCCAGTACTGCTACTATGACTGCTACTCCAGGGACCGACCTGGAGAAGTCACGAGGCTCCAGTACTCGCTTGGGATTATTCAGGAGAAAACCTTTGCCTTCAGTAGCAGCCTGCCTTTCCTCTTTCAGTGTGTTGTTTATAAGTTGTCCTCGTGCTCAGCCAGGGAGCCTGCTCCAGGAGTACCTTCTGTCACGCAGTTGAGAAAGCCAAGGTTTCCCATACCTGGGAGCCAGTCAAGTGGAGTCATTCTGGGAACAGGTCATTGAGCAGGTGTGCTTAATGGCTCCACCCCTTGAACAGCAAGTACGCCTTGTATTAGGGGTGTGAGTTGAGACTGTTTTGGTTTCCAGGGAGGCATGAGGTCTGAGGAAATTCAGGGGCTCAGATTAAACACACCACACACATACATCTATACACATACATGTTTTCCATCTGAGACCTGTACAGAGCTTCATGTACCTCATGTGAGTTTTGGTTGGTGTGCATACCTGTACACCACCATAATCTGGAGACAGAGCTTCTCCAGTGCTTTTAGAAGTCCCAGCTTCTCTCCAGTTGTTGCTCCCTCTAACCCTTGCAGATTGCGGTCTCTCAGTACTTTATCAGCTTCCTGTGGTTGCTGTGGCCACACACTGGGTGGCTCAAAACAGCAGAAGCTTGTTCTCTCACAGTTCTGGATGCCGGGAGCTTCATGCTATCGGGCTGATAACAGGGTGACAGTAGGGCCGAGCTTCCTGCAAATGCCATGGGGAGAAACCTTCCTGCTTCGTCTAGCTTCTGGAGGCTGCTGGCATCCCTTGGCTTGTGGCCACATCCCCAGTCTCCAAGGACAGCACCTTCAGGGCGCCTTCTTCTGTCACCACATTGTCTCTCGTAGGAGGACACCTGTCAACGGCATTTTTGCCTCTGTGATCAGAGCGTTGTTTCCTTTTCCAGATGCCTGGTCACATCTGAGAAGATCCTTTTTTCTTTTAAAGATGTATTACTAGGTTCCAGGTCTTTGGTCTGGGCATGATTGGGGGCTGTTACTGCAATTATAACCACAAGCTGATTTCACCTGCTTTTGACTTTGATCTAGAATGAGTAGTGTAGACCACTCCCACATGATGCACGGTGGGTTGGCTATTCACCCACACTCACACGGTCTTCTGTTTTCACAGCTGACGTTTCTCTCATAGGAATTTGTTACTTTGTGCTCAAGATTATGGATAAGGCTGCTCTTGCCCTTAGGCCCGTCTCTGTGGGAAGGTGCTTGTGCTTGGTGGACACTGCAGCCCGTCTCTCTGGGAAGATGCTTGCGCTCAGTAGATACTGCAGCCCCTCTCTGTGGAAGGTGCTTGCACTTGGTGGACGCTGCAGCCCATCTCTGTGGGAAGGTGCTTGTGCTCGGTGGACCCTGAAGCCTATCTCTGGGAATGTGCTTGAGCTCAGTGGACACTGCAGCCTGTCTCTGTGGGAAGGTGCTTGTGCTCGGTGGACACTGTAGCCCGTCTTTGTGGGAAGGTGCTTGTGCTCGGTGGACGCTGCAGGCCCCTCACTGTGCTTGTGCTCAGTGATCCGTCTCTGTGGGAAGACGCTGCACTTCATGGGTGCTGCAGTGCAGAGCTGCTGGGTGTGGTGCTAGGGGTGGGCTGTCTTTAGGGAGTGTTGGATCAGAGCAGATGGCCAGTGTTTTGAAAGTTACAGCTGCTGGTCTTCGGGCTTTTTTGTGTGCTTCTCTCTCTTTCTCTCTTTTAAAAAACAACTATTGATATATCAATTTGTTCATCTTTATGGATGCATTATAGTAAATTCAATACATGCATTAATCAGATATGCATTAATCAAATCAGGGTAATTACCTCTTCAGCTATGAAGTATTTTATGTTGGAATTTCATACTTTTTTGTAGTCATCTTGAAATATAGATCATTTGCCCAGTAGCTACCCACCTGCACCAAGGAAGACCCAGGAGTGATTCTCCTCTGTGTTTTGGGGTACCTTCTCCCCTCCCCTGTGCAGGTGGCTGGTATTCCATTCCTTCTTTCTCCAGGTTGACATTCTTGCCAGCCTTTGGTTCATTCTAACTTTACTAGCCATTCTGTTTTGTGTGTGTGTGTGTGTGTGTGTGTACGTGTGCTAGTCCTGGGGCTTGAACTCAGGGCCTGGGTGCTATCCCTGAGCTTTTTTTTTTTTTTTCCTTCAAGGCTTATTCTCATCACTTGAGCTTGAGCCCCTTCTGGCATCTTTTGGGCAGTTAGAGATAAGAGTCTCATAAACTTTCCTGTCTGAGCTGGCTTCCAACCTTAATCTTCAGATCTCAGTCTCCTGAGTAGCTAGGATTATAGGCACGAGCCACCAGCACCTGGCTTGCTGGCTACTCTTGTATGTGGGCAGTGGGACTTCATTGTGTTTCTAGTTTGCATTTCTTTGAGCACCTGTGCTGTTTGTTTCTCGTCTATGTGAATTTCACTGTTCATAATCTTCCTTTGTCAAGTGGCCATTCCATTGTTTTGTCCATTTTTGTATGGCTTGTTTGTCTTTGTGTTATTGAGTAGGAAGGAAGTTCTTTACATATGGACAAAAGCCTATGTCAGATGTATTCATGGTGAGTATTTTTTGTAGCCCGCAGCTTGTCTTAGTATGCTTTTAATGTTTTACTTGTCAAAAGGAATGTCATGGTAGGGCTTTGCTTTCTTTTATTTAATCCCTTTATTTGGACATGGTGTCGAGAGCTATAGATGATTTGCAGAAACAAAAAAAACAATCTATGTGCACAGGTTCTCTGCTGTTGCCCTTGCCCTTGCTCTCATGGCTTGCCTTCCCTCTGTGCGCATGCACACATGCATGCCTAGATGCATGTGCCCACTGCACACACTGCTCTGATGCATTGAGGCATATGAGGACATGCTGCTTGACTTCATACTTTGGGGAGGAAACTCCCCTCCATCTCCTGTCCTGCTTGCCCTAGGCCAGTCTTAGGGCTGTGTGCAGTGTCTTTTTAGTCTCCTCAGTATTTGTCTTTTATGAGTTCATTTTTAAATTTAATTTTAATTTTTAATTTTGTGCCAGTACTAGGGCTTGAACTCAGGACCTGAGTGCTATTATCTTAGCTTTTGTTTTGCTCTAGGCTGGCACTCTACCACTTGAGACAGATCCCTTCCAGTTTTTTGCTCATTAATTGGGGATAAGAGTCTCACAGACTTTCTTGCCTACGCTGTGAACTGTGATCCTTAGATCTCGGCCTCCCGAGTAGTTTAGGATTATAGGCGTGAGGTCCTTGATACTTGGCAAGTTTATTTTTCGATAATGGAGTTTTTTTTTTTGTCTTCCTTTTAAAATATTTAAAGAGAATTTGTTTTATTAGGGATTCTCAGGCATTTCCTCATGACTCAAATCAGATCATGGCTGTTTGGCCAGAGCTGTGCTTGAGGAAAGCCAGGCCCTTTGCAGGGTCTCATGTTGGAGGCCCATGAGACTCATCAGGTGGTGTTGATTTTGCCCCCCTGGTCCAGTGTGGAGTGATGTCTGCACTGTATGCCACTGTTTTTTTCTTGTAATCAGCAGTCTTTGGGTGCGCTTTCTTGCGGGGCAGATTGATGTTGCTTTGTAGCCCAGGCTGGCTTCAGGCTTGCGATTCTCCTGTCTGACTTCCTCAATGCTGGGATTACAGGTGTGCATGCCACACCAGCCTGTGAGTGACTCTTCAAAGCATGCAGATGTCTATTCCTACCAGGGAGCAGGCTTTTCCCAGGCCATCATCTATGCCTCTCTCAGGAGCCTTCAGACCTAGGGTTGCCTGCACACCCCTAGGGGGATCAAGCCCTCCTGATGGTGCAGTGAGTAGCAAGCTGAGGGCCCCTGCTTTTTAAAATTGCTGTTCCTAATTACTTTGGTTGCTCAAGTTTTCTCACTGGCCAGATGGAGTCCCTGCGGGCTGCCCTTGTGTCTGTGTGATGATCTTGTGCTTGGTGTTGAGCATATCACCTTCAGATAACAAGGTACTCACTTAGGCTCACCTGTGTCTGCCTGTTCTAGCCTTGGCACTGAGTGTTTCTGTGAGGAGCTGGAATTTTCCATACTCTCGTGTGTGTGTGTGTGTGTGTGTGTGTGTGTGTGTGTGTGTGTGTGTGTGTGTGTGTGTGTGTGTGTGTGTGTGCGCGCTGGGGTTTGAACTCAGGGCTTGGGTACTGATCCTGAACTTTTTGCGCAAGGCTAATATTCTACCACTTGAGCCACAGCTCTACTTCTGGCTTTTTTGGTGTATAATTGGAGGTAAGTCTTAGACTTTCCTGCCCAGGCTGGCTTCAAACAGTGATCCTCAGAACTCAGCCTCCCAAGTAGTTAGGGTTATAGGTGTGAGCCACCAGTGCCCAGCTTGTACTCTGCCTTTTTAAAAACAAATTTTATTTTTATAACATCTCTAGATGTGCAGAAAGGTGGTGGTGCTGGTAAGAGCGCTGCCATCCCCCCATACCTATGGCGTTGTTAGACGTTGATGTTCATCCCAGCCGATGAGCCAGCACTGCTGTCGTGATTAATCGTAGCTCACCCTGTGGGTATCCTTTCCTACTGTCCTTGCCTCCTGCTGCGGTCCCCAAGGGCCACCTCATCTGGCCCTTGTGTCACTCTCTGGGCTCCTCTCAATCAAGATGGCGTCTCACACTTCCCTTGTTTTTGATGGTCTCTGGTTCTTTTGAAAGGAATTGATTGCATTAGAAATCAAGATCTAGGTGCTGGCATGTCTGCCCCTTAGCCCTGTCTGTGGATACAGCGAGGGTCTTTTACATGCGCAAGCACACCTGTCCCTGTGGACTCAAGCTGACACAATGGTAGGAGCGTATGTACACGTTCAGGTGCACACACATACCTGCACACACACATATCATACACTCATGCTGCTGGCCCAGTCAGTCCCAGCCCTGCCCTGCACAGGGCTGTGCCGTGCCTGACCCTTCCGTGGGCCCTCATGTCTCTCTGTGGTGACAGTGTGGGCACGTTTGCTCAGTCAGAACTGCTTCATCCATGCTCCTGTGGGTGTGGTGATGTTATTCACATGTACCATTGCTGGCACCTCCTACTTGATTGCTTTCAATTTTATGATTCCCACCACAGCCTTTTACTCTATGTTTTTGAATACATATAATGCTAAACATGCTTTAAAAAGATTTAAGGTTAGATTTGTACAAAAGGTTATCTTGGAAAAAAGTGAATCTTTACAGTTCTTTCTGTCCTGCTGTTCCCTCCCTCAGAGACAACCAGGTCCTCTTTTCCTGCTCTTCGCCCCAGGGCTGCTGTTTGTGAGCATAGCCAGGTTTGTGTGTGTTTTCTTGGTGCTCCCCTGTGCTGCGCTGGGTGACCAGCTGTGTGTGTGTCTATGCTTTATCCATTGGTTCCTGTGCGTCTTGGGGACCCCTCCCTCCTGTCTCCAGCCCTCATCCATGATGCTGCGGTTGAAGGTTGCGGTTTGAAGCCAGCTTAGGCAGGAAAAGTTTGTGAGACTCTTACCTCCAATTGACCACTAAAAAGAAAGGCTGGAGGAGCTGTGGTTCAAGTGGTAGAGCACTGGCCTTGAGCAAAAAACCTAAGGGACAGCACTCAGGCCCTGAATTCAAGCCCTAGTACTAGCGCGTACACACACACACACACACACACACACACACACACACACACACACACACACACACACACACACACACACACACACACACACACACACACACACACACACACACACACACACACACACACACACACACACACACACACACACACACACACACACACACACACGGAAAAAAAAAGCCAGGTGGTGTTAATTTGGTAGTTTTCCTTTTAGTTTACATAAATTCAAATTCTTAGTTAGGGTAAGAAATTAAAAATAGCTTTCATTTATTTAAGATATAGTTTTATTATGTTGCCCAGGGTAGCCTTGACCTTGGGGTTCAAATGATCCTCCAATTTTTTCTCCAGTAGCTGGAACTATAGGGATATACTACTGCATCCAGCTAACCAGTCCAGTCTTAACCACCAGAATTGGCTAATAGTAGGACCAGTAGGAGCCTACTGAACAACTCTTGCTCTTGCTCTACCCATATGCTTGGGTGCCCTTGCCCTTTTCCTTAGAGCTTAGGGCTTAGGAGAGGTGTCTCTGTAGACTGGTGGTGGGGGAGAAAGGCGAGTAGCTGGCATGTGATTGCCACCAGGCTCTGGTCATCCTATTGAGGGCTTGGATGGTGGTCAGTAACTCAAAAGTCATCTCTTTTTGTTAAGGCTGTTTGGACAAAAGCCAGGAAAAATGAATTTTTTTTGAACATAACAAGATTTATATTGACAGAGAACCAAAAACCCGAGAAAGAATAGTAAAATTGAGAAATTAGATATTGGAATCACCTCATTGGAACAAACGGAGCCAGAAGGTGTTGCACAAATAGTACTAGTGCTTGGATTCGGGTTTTATTTTTGATCCTGTCATGAGCATCTCTGTGTTGGAGGAGACAGCTGTTCCCAGAGTCGTCCAGACGGTCCTGATTTCTGAGAGGGGCTCAGAGCTCGTTTTCCTATTCCATTTGTAGTACTTTCATTTTCATAAGGCAGCAGATTCATGTCTTCCCACCACTGCACCTGCTCAGCACCTCTTGTGATCCAGCAGCCAGCCAGCAGTGGCTCAGGGTGGAGGCGGAGGCTGTTTTCATTGGATAGGTGTTTCAGTTTCTTTAGACTTTCTGCTGAGATCCCAGGGTGTAGATGTTCATTTATTGAGTGACTCTGACTCACCCTGGGCAGAGGGACTAGTGTGGTGGCATCCTAACCCACTATATCTAAAGTCTGGCCGTGGGAGGGACCAGCCCAGGCCCTGCTGAGGTCCAGATACAGGCTGGAGAGACACTGTTCTACAGCTTGTATGTCCATGAAAGTCTGGATGTAGACTATAGTGGGATAAGATGTCATCTTTGAGGAGCAGTCTGAAAGACTGCCTTGGGTAAAACAAGGATTATTCCTTTTCCTGTGTTCAGATTGGCTGGCACACACAACTGCAGGTTAGCCCAGGAGAGGTGTCTGCATCCGATCCTAGCCTTCTAGAGGCTAGGTGTGAGCGTGTGTGTTTGCCTTGGGGCCCAAGTGTTTGGACAGTGATGGTGGCATGGCCACTCCTCGTCTCCATTTAGATGAGCAAGGTGTGTGTGGCTGTTGGCTACTTAGAGTCTTGTCCTTGGTGCTGCTTGTATTCACTTGCAGTGCTGCCTCTGTGGTGTGTCCTTCCTTGCGGATGACTCTGCTGGCCTAGGCAGGCATGGTTCTGCCCTGCCAGGTGGGGGAGGCTGTCTTTCAGGTTGTCTTCTCCCTCTGACCACATCACAGTGAGAACTGGTGTGGGTGCCTAGGTTTGTGCCTGTGGAGGCCTTACTCCGCCCAGGGGCAGGGAGCCAGCCTCCTTGTCTTGCGTTCCTCCCCCTGGGACCACTGCTGCCCATGAAGACAGCAGTAGGAGGTGGCAACATGCTCAGGCTGTTTACTACCAACTGCCACACGGGTGTTTCTTCTGAGTAAGAGACCCTGGAGGCTTAGAGTACTGGGGCAAAAGCAGACTGGGCCTGCTTCTTCTTGGGGCACTTGTAGACCATGGGCTCTGGGCTGGTCTCTGCAGGGCTCACCCTGTCCCAGTCTGACCCAGTATTTTCTGTACCCACAGCTCTCTGATGTTTCTGTCTTCCTGATGTGAAATGTGACAGGGACATCAGAGATGCTCACTCTGAACGACACATTCCCTCTCTGAGTGGTAACTAGCACACTCTGCAGGGCGGTGCATCATAGGCTAGTTGCCCAGCCCATGTGGCATTCCAGTGCCCTGCAAATACCTGGAGCTCAGTTGCGTTCTTACTTTAAAAAAAATAATAAAATGCATAAAAGTGGTAACTTTCAAATACTTTGCTGAGTCAAGCCCTTGAGCCCTGCTTGGAAAATGAGTCTTGAGGTGTAGCTGCTAACCAAGGCTTTCCTCAGCTCCTATTCCTCTCACCTGGCCAGTGACAAGGGAGGGCAGGAAGGAGGAGGGTATCACATTTGATATGATAGCTTCCCAGTTTCCAACAAAGCCACATAGAAGAAATGTATCACTGTATGCTGAAAGTTTCCTAAAACTGAAATCCACCCACGTTCAATGTTCATTGTTCTGCAAAGTTCATTATAGAGTCATAGCCTTTTCCTGATGCATTTAAGGAGAAGTTGGCACTGTACAGAGAGCTTATTGACCTGCAGGAAGATGTAGATGGTTGAAACAGGGTTGGCCTCAAAGGGGTAAGCCGCTGACATCTTGAGCCAGGACAGGAGACTCGTGTAGAAGAGAAGGGGCTATGTGTACTGCGAGCACCAAAGTCCTGCTCCTGCCCCTCTTCCTTCTTTTGTCAATGAAACACTTGCCACACAGAGCTCCCGTTGAGTTAAGTGTGAGCCCCGGCGGACTGGCTCGTGGTAATTCATACGTGGATGTGCTTTGCTCCATTGCAGGGAGCGTCGGCCACCTCCTTGTCCAGCTTGGCGTGGATGCACATGGTTCGCTGGGCCGTTTGGAACCCTGTGCTGGAAGGTGGCTCAGGCAGGGTGACCTTGCCCCTGCAGGGCGGGATCCAGCCCAACCCGTCACACTGCCTGGTCTATCGGGTGCCTGCAGCCAGCATAGGCTCTGAAGAGGTAAGCCCTCAGATCCTTCCGGTGTCGGCCCTTCTCGGGTGCATGGAGCAACTCCACTCATTTTCAGAACACAGCAGCTCATTGGTGGGCAGACTGTTTCATCCGGGGATGCATCCTGAAAATGGCGATTTGAGAAGTGGGTCATGGTCAGTGTTGCCGTGGACCTCATCGCGTCTGGCTCATCTCTCCACCCTGGGGTCCTTGGCTGGGTTGTGTTGTGCTCACTGTTTTGTTTACACTCTGCTCACCCTCTGGACCTCAGTGTTCTTAGCTGTGTATGGAGTAGCAGGCCATAGCAGAGAGGCTTAGGTTGAAAACAAAACACCAAACTAACAAACCCAGGCACCATTAGCTCATGCCTATAGTCCTGGCTACTCAGAAGACAGATCTGAGAATTGAGGTTTGAAGCCACCCTGGGAAGACAGAACTGCAAGATTCTTATCTTCACATAACCAGCAAAAATCTGGAAGTGGAGGTAGGGCTCAAGTGGTAGAGTCCCAACCTTGAGCAAAAAAGGGGAGTGAGACCTTGAGGCCCTGGGCTCAAGCCACAGTACTGGCACTCAAAAAAAAACCAGAAAAAACAAAACCTAAACCACCCCCCTCTCTTCTAACAAAACAAAATGAAACCCAAGCCTAGCTACTATTTTGAAATGAAATACCTTCTGAACTCCAATCTAGAAAACAGGCACAAGTGGGCAGGGTAGGAAAGGTGTGTGTGTAGGGCCTGCCCTGCCCTGTCCTGGGTAGTCATGGAGCATTATTTTCAGTGACCTGGGGCAGCTTGGGCAGGCATGGAGGGGCTGTCGGATGTCCACTCTGACCCTCGAAGGTGTGGCAGGGCCCCACAGGGCTCTTCCACTCAGCCCCGAAAATAGGGCTGTTTCAGCAGTACACATAGGAGATGTTAGCGCTCAGCTCTCATTTTTTTCAGGAAGGGGGCTGTACCTGCTATTTCAGTGTGTTATGTCTGTGCTGACTCTAGCGACAGATACTATTTTCAGTGTTGTTATTTATGATTTAGATAATGCTTTGGGAACAGCTGATTGTGCAGCTTTTCTTACTATAAGGAATGGCTCTCAATATGGGACCATATTATACTGCATTCCCATATGGTCTAGCTGAGACCTTGTAATAGGATTGCCAGCAGAAATCCTGAAGCCATTAGCATGCTTCCTCCCTCCCCACTTCCTCCTCCTGTGTGTAGACATTCTGGTTTATCATGCTGTTTTTTTTTCTCTCATAAAAAATGATAGATAAGGACCTTTGGTGTGTTTTATGCACCTGTCTGTACTACCATTGCTTGGCTTTGGCTTCAGGTTTACTCTCAGGAAGGCTGCAACAGAGAGGGGCTGGTCTGAAAATTGAAGCAGGATTCTAGGGAGCTGGATAGCACTTATGAGGGAGAGCACTGAAGGGCACGTTCAGGGAGCAACCTGTAAAGTTGTTTGTAACGGTGCGGCTCTGACCCCACATAGCATGCCAGCGGATTTGAGTGCTGAGCTGTGGGGTGAGGTGCCAGCCCAGGGCTGCCTGCTGTCAGAGATGCGAAGGGTACCGCACAAGCTTTGAGAATGGCCGTGAGGTGGCTGCCGCAGCCCCTGGGGTCTGGTCAGAAACTGGCCTGAACCTAGCAGGGTTGATTCTGCTAGACAGAGCCCTGACATTTGTTTCCTCAGGGAATTGAACCAGCCTGCGTCTCATACATAATATTCAGCATGACCATCATAGTCTAAAATTAATTGGCATACCAGGAACCCAGAAAATCTCCACTTGTGCCGAAAAGACTTCTAACAGACACCAACACTGAAATGACACAAATGTTGGATTATTGAAGACTTTAGAGTATAAAAGTGCTGTAGGAAATAGGAGCTAATACACTCGAAACAAATGGAAAGACAGAAAATCTTAGTAAAGAGAAGACATAAAGATGCATCAAATGGAGCTTTTAGAATTGAAAAAGTAACTGAAATAAAAAATGTACTACCTGGGCCCCATAGCAGAATGGAAAATGGCAGAAGAGTCAGTAATGCTGAGGATAAATCCAGCCTGAATCTGAGGATAAACCAGTAGAATTGCTTCAGTCTGAACTAGAGAGAAATTGATTGGAAGGCAGTGGAAGAGCTTCAGTGTTAGCCTGTGGGACAAGACCCACGAGCCTGGCATCCGTGCTAGAGAGCCTCCAGAGAAAAGCAGGGCACAGGGCAGAAAAGAAATAGTTGAAGATACAATGATTGAAAACTTGCTCAGTTTGGGAGAGGATGTCAGGGGCATACAGTCTGAGAAGGTCAGTGAACCTCAGGGAGAAATACAGACATCTGCAGCCAGACACAGCATAACTGCTGAAGACTGAAGATAAAGGAAAAGAAATCTTGAAAATAGCCATAGAGAAATGGCACACTACTTACACAAAAACAGGCCGCTGAGTACAAACCATGGAGGCCAGAGGGAAAAAGAAACAGCGTCTCAAAAGCACTAACAAGCCAGGTACAGTGGCTCTGGCCTGTAACCACAGCTTTGCAGGAGGTGGTGATCTGGAGGGTGAAGCTTTGAGACCACGCTCAGGAAAAATGGTAGCAAGATCCCCATCTCAGTAAATAAAACAGGCATGGTAGTTCCTGCCTGTGATACTAGCCATTGGGAGGGAATAGGTAGAAAGATTGCCATTAAAGGCCAGCCCTGGACAAAAACCAAAACCCTGTGAAAAAAAATAAAGCAAAAAGGCCCGTGAACATAGCAAACATGAGGCCCTGAGTTCAAATTCTAGTACTGTTAAAAAACAAAACGAAAAAGTACTGCTAACAAAAGGCCTTGGAACCCAGAATTCTATGTCCAGCAGGAGCCACACAAGAATAGACATGCTACATTCTCAGATGGACTAGACTAAGAATTTATCAGCAGCAGACAGCTTCTGGAAGAATTGCTAAGGAACGAAGGGGATGGAGCCCTTAGAAATGTGCAGCAGCAGGAATGGTGAACAGAATAATCTCTTCTGTTCTTGAGCTCTCTAAAATACACTGGAAGGTTGACGTACGCGTCTAACCAAGTTTTTCAGGCATGTAGCCACTTCACAGCGGTGAAGTGGGGGAGGGGAAGCCTGGATGGCCATAGAGTTTCTGCTTCCATGTGTAGTAATAACACAGGTCCCCCTCAGACTGATCCTTCCAGTGGCCATTGAAAATAAGATACCAAGAGGCAGTTAAAACCCAATAAATGGATAAAGTGAAATTATTTCAAAGAATGAAGCAAAGGAGAAACAAAGAGAGGGCAGGAAAAATACAATAGCAGTTCTGAACCCAAACATGCCAGTACTTCCATTAATTGTAACTTACCCCACACCCTTGTAAAGTTAGAGATGCCAGGACCGAATGAAAAACAAGGTCCAGCCGCATACTGTCTGCCTAAATGACTTAAATATTGTGATATGGGATTAAAAGCAAAAGAGTGGGGAATGTTCCATGCAACCCTAAAAGAAAACTGGAGGGGCTACATTGAGATGACCAAAGTCAACTCTGAAGCAAAGGAAATCCCAAAATTAAATATGTGCAGACGGCACACCCGAGCAGCCTACCCTTAGGGAATGGGAGTGGAGGTTCAACAGAAAGCTGTACACCTTATTTGGTGCCAGCTGTTCCTAGTCAGCAGCCTGGAGAGAAATAGCACAGACGTTCCTGATGGCTGTGTCAATGTCCTGTGGTGCACCCAGGCGATAGAATACTGATAGAATAGGGACGAGCGTGATGAGGGCACTGCAGTGTGGATGAGCCCATTGCCTCTGTTCAGTGAAGGAGCCAGACTTAGAGTCACCTGGCCACACAATCAGGTGGTTTTGCTCATACGACATTCTCAAAAGACCAAACAGTAGGGCTGGAGAAGTGTGCGGCAAAGGCCAGTGCCAGGCGGGTGCAACGCCACACAGGCCACAAGGTGGAGGCTGCTTTGAATCCTGAGTTAAAACCCACAGAACTGTACACACGCACACACGCACGCATCAGTATTAGCTGTTAATTACAATAAATCAGTGTGATTAATTAATACATTAAAATACCCTCCTGCTTGAGCACATGCTATTCTGTCATAGTTTGCTCTTCTGGGGTTTTAGTGCCACACAGCTTGTTTCCTGGAGGTGGTTTGTGGGGGGCTGGGGTTGTCCCGTGAGTCCCTGGCTGTGCTGATGAGGGGTCCATTGCAGGTGGAGCAGGTGGACTTAGGAGCCGTCCACTTTCAGTTCTCGCTGAGCACGGAGGAGCCCCTGGACACCCCCACCGAGCATGCCAACGGCCCCAAGGCGGAGGGGCGGCTCTCCAGGAAGCCACCCATGTCCCCTTCACGTAAGTGTTCCCAAGAGCGGAGGCTTCCAGCACGTAGCTTCATGTCCCCTGCTCCTCAGGAAAGTGCTGGCCCACTCGTTCTCTCCCTCACGAGGTCGCTGCTGCATGAGGCCTTCACTGAGCCCCTGGGCTGCTCTTTTGGTGGTGTGAAGATGTGTGGCCGGGCTCTTTGTCACCTGTGCTTCAGTGATGAGTAGGCTCAGTCACTTGGTCAGCCATGTGCCTGTGGATCGGTGATGCCCATGAGGGTACTTCCTGGCCAGAGGGATCTACAAGCCTGCCTGAAAGCCATGGGCTGCCAGCCCTGTCTTGTCCATTCATCTAGCTGTCTTCTCACCCTACAGCCTGTCAGACTTGGAGACTGGTGATTTCAGAAGTCCTAACGGGGTGCAGATGGAGGGACAGCCCTTCCCCTGCAGGTGGCCAGAGGCTCATGTGTGTGTAGGGGGGAGGTAGGGGTTGAGGAATGATTGCAGATGATCAGCTTAGGATTCTGGCTGCAGCTGTACAGTATATGTTTAGGGCCTCCTAGTTTGGACCTGAGCTCTGACACACTTCTGGGCATTGGGGGAAAGTTACAAGGCAGTGTTCAGGAAGTCAAGGCACCAAGCCTGGGCTCTGCCATTCTGGAGTTCCGAGCACAAAGTGTGCTGGTTCTGGCACTGAAAGTGATTTTCTTCATGAGTCTGGTGAGATTCTTCTGGCGTGCAGATGCCGATTATGTTGAATTGGGTCCTTCGGTTCGTGGAGAGCAGGGCCTAGAGCTTGACCTGCTGGCCTTGGTTCTCACGGTCTTCTGGGATTGCCTGAGGTCTGGGAGTAGGTACCAGAACTGAAGTGGCTGCTTTGAGACACACCTTGCTTGCATTCAGGGCCTGGGCACTTCCCCCAAGCTTTTTCACTCGCGGCTGGTGCTCTTCCACTGGAGCCACAGCTCTGCTGCTAGATTTTTGGTGATTAATTGGAGATAAGAATCTCACAGACTTTTCCTGAAGGGGCTGGTTTTGAACCTCGATCTTCTAATCTTAGTTTCCTGAGTAGCTAGGATTACAGGTGTGATCCACCAGCACCGATTCTTTCTCGTTTTCATAGAAGCAGTGAAGCCTCTTTCAGTTTTTGAATCTTGTGCTTAGCAGGTATTCTTAGGACTGTTTATCCCCTCTCCCCCATGTATATCAATGCTCCATCTTATATAAGAGGCGCTGAAATGTACAGCACCCCTTGTACCTGAGGGGTTGCCAGAAAGTCGACTGGAACCCCTCATGGAGGTGGGCGGCAGGCATGCATTTCCTGTCACAGTCATTTCAGAATAAATTTCCATGTTATTTGAAATACACTTTTAGCTACTTTTATTCCTTGTTTGGTAATTTTAATACGTTTGCCAGTCCCGATCGTTTCTTTTTTTTTTTTAAGTCTAGTTTTTAGTCAGCGCATAATGTGTGTGCGTGTGCACATGTGCGCAGTGTGATGTTTCAAACATGTGTTCATAGTGTCATGCTCTGGTCTTTTTGGCATTCATCATTTCTGCATGTGAGAGCCCGGGGAGCCTCTTGTCCAGCTTCTCTGGAGTCTGTGCTACGTTGTGGGCTGTGGTTGTTCCTGTGCAGCAGCTCCAGGCATTGCCCCTCCTGCTTGGCTGAGCCTTCTCACCCAGTGCGCTGCTTCTCATACACGGCATTTGTTTTGGTGCCAGTTCTGAGACTTGAACTCCGTATCCCTGAGTTCCCTTTTGCTCAAGGCTAGTGCTCTCCCACTTTAGCATCAGCTCCACTTCTGGCCTTTTCTGAGTAGTTTATTGGAGAAAAGATTCTCACTGACTTTTTTTTTCCTGGATTGGCTTCAAGCCAGCACCTCAGATCTCAGCCTTCCGGGTAGCTAGGATTACAGGCTTGAGCCACCAGCACCCGGCTATTATAGGGCCTGTTGATGAGCTGAATTCTGTCCTTCCTTGGTCTGAATTCTCCTGCCTTTGCCCATCTAGTAATTTGTGACTGGATTCCAGCTAGTAGAAATTTTACCCAGTTATTGGGTACTGACCAATTTTGCACTTGAGAGTATCTTTTTTTTTTCTTTTTAACTTAGCCAGTGGTTCACTTTATGTTAATCTTTATCTTTCATTACATATAATGAGAGGTATTCTTCAGTATTGAGAATGGTTAGCTTCTTCTGGGTCTTGCTATTTAGATCTGTTGTGTGGGGCCAGATCAACTCTAGTCTGGGGGTGACAAGATGCTTTAGGCACCCACGATTGAGGAGGTGTGGTTTGCTGGTGGCAGGTGTTGGACCAGGCCCTGTGGACACCATTTCTTATTTCCTGTATTCCTTCCTTCCCCAGTGCAGGCCGTGTCCTGCTGTGCCCCCTCTTGCAGGCTAGCGAGCTCCTCAGTGTTACCCTGGGTGCCAGGGGTATCCATAGCACTCTGTGCACCTTCCCCTGTCTGCTGCTCTGCCCCTCAACTGCCAGCTTCCATGATCGCCCAGACTCTCCTCTGTCTTCTCCATGATGGTCCTTGTGCTCTGACTGGATCCTCCCTTCCCTGGCCTGTGGGCATGTTGGACTCAGGCATTGGGGCTGTCTCGGGGATGCTGGGTTTTTCTTCTTTCTCATTTGTTCCAGATGGAGAGGTCAGTCTGGTTACTGTCCCTCCCACCCTGCTGCTGAGCTTTCCGCCCTGGCCGGTGGTTCGGGGCTTCGAGCCTTTTCTGACTAGAGTGGATTTCCTTCATATACTGCACTCAGTTTCCTTTGGGATATATGCTGTTTCTTTCTTTTTTTTTTTTTTTTTGTGAAAACAGTCCATAGTCAGAAATAGCCAAGGCAATATGGGCGAAGGGTGGCTCTGTCTCTCAGTGTGCAGGCGGCAGGACTGAATGGCGTTGGGCTGGTGTGGGCACGGAGCTGCACCGGCTGCGGGACACAGGAAGGTGACCAGTGACAGCACACAGGCAGACGTGTGACTTTCCTCTCGCTGCTCTAGCAAACCACAGGCTCAGCCACTTAAAGCAGTCAGCTTTGTACATCCTGGCTCTGGACGTCAGGAGTCAATAGTGCTTTCACAGGCTTAAAGCAGGATCTCAGCAGGGCTGCAGTGTTCCTTCCTTGCCCTTTCTGGCTTCTAGAGGCTTCCTGTATTCCAGTAGCATCTGAAGGAAAACATCAGCCAGCCATTTCAGGCCAGCTCACCCCCGCCTTCCCCCAACCAGTGACCATCACCCAGGGGAGGGTCTTGCCATAACTCAGCCCGGCCCTCCTATAAGCCACCGTCCTGTGGCAACCACGCAGGGGAGAGTCTTGCTTGTTTCAAACAAACCAATCACGATCTGACAACTTACCTAAATGGCGGGGGGGGGGGGGGGGGGGGGAGGGAAGGGGGCGGGGGGTGGTGGTGGTGGTGGTGGTGAGTAAAACAGCCAGACTCTAACTATGCAGTGGACAATTGGTTTCAGGGTTCCCTTGCTCTTTTGAGCAGCCTTTGCTTTCTCTTTGATAAATAAACTCTTTGTTGCCTTATACCTGGGTTCTCTGCTCCCAATTTTATGTCTGTGCTGTCAGAGAACAGGAGCTTACCACACTTGTGTAGCCATCTCTCCAAACTCCCTCATCTCCATACTGCTTCCCCAGTACTTGCAATGCTGTGGGGAAGCCTTGGGCCCCCAGACTGCAGGCTGACCTCCCTGCCTCAGGGTGAGCCGACACATAGCTTCTTCCTCTGGCAATGCAAATGTACACACGTGTAGGTTCTGAGGACCAGGATGCGCCCATCTTGGAGTGGGGAGCAAATATTCTGCCTACGGCAAAGAGGAAGGAAGGGCCAGCCAATCCGTGATGCTGGTGGGAATGGTTGTCCACACAGGAGATAAAAAGTCCAACCTTCATTTCATATCATATACAAAACCAAACTCCAGACCGAGAAGATTAGAGAGAAAGGTTATGGAAAGAACTCCTCTAAATCAATAAGAGGAGCGGGAAGAATAATGGACAGAGGATATGAAGAGTGAATTCACCAAGAAGAAACCAGCATAACTAATAAGCGTATGAATAAGCGCTCAGTTTCGCTAGAGATGAGAGAAATGTGAAGTAAAATGAGAAGTCATTTCATTCCCCTCCTGTGGAAAATCAGCCTGTGTCAGCATGCAGGTTAACAAGGATGTGGTGAAGGAGGGACTAAACCAGTACTGGGGGGGTGGGGCTGGGAAAAAAGTGAGATCCTATCTCAAAAATAGTCAGAATAGCAATGTTGAAATTACTGCAGACATGGCTCAAGTGGTAGCGTGCCTGCTTAGCAAGTTCAAGTACCCAAGTTCAAACCCAGTAATGGGGGGGGGGGGGAGGGGGAACACTAGCTCTTACTTTGCTTCTCTGATACCTTGTTCTGTGAGTTTCTAATTTTTTTTTCTGTTGGTCGTGGGGCTTGAACCCTGGGTCTGGGCATGGTCCCTGAGCTCTTCAGCTCAGGACTAATGCTCTGCTCTAATTCTATCTTCATTTCAAGTTAATTTACTGATTATGTCCTCGTAATCTGTTTGTAAAAATATTGAATGTTTATCTTACTTTCCATTTGTCTTACTTAATAATAAAAACATTGTAAGCCGAATTACATATGAGATTGGGGAGGACCTTGGTTCAAGGCCAGCCCTGACCACCCCCCCAAAAAAATGTTAGAAAATTCCATCTCTAAAACAAGCCAGGTACGGTGGAGCGTTTCTGTAATTCCAGCAGTGCAGGAGGCAGAGGTAGGAAGATCTGTATCCAAGGCTAGCCCTACCTAGATCCAGCCCAGGGCCTGGTGCATTCAAAATGTGAACTGTGCAGCCAAAAAACCCTCAGCTTTTTTTTTTTTTTTAAATCTAGAAGTATTTTTAAATGTCTGTATGTAAATGTGTGTGTGTGTGTGTGTGTGTCTGTCTGTCTGTCTGTCTGTCTGTCTGTCTGTCTATCTCTACTAAACTTTTCTTGCATTTCCTTATGGAAATGCCTCCTGACCTTCAAAGCCCAGCTCAAAGAAAGGTCGTGCTCTTTCTTGATAGTGCTTTCTCTCCATAGTGGATGCTGCTGTTTTCTTTCACAGTGTACTGTCTTCATTTTTTCCTGTTCTTGAAGTGTATTAGTCAGCTTTGCCCTGGTAACAAATAACCCCTCATCTCATGGTTTAAAGCAAGAGGGCTTGTTGTCTCTTGCTGTCTTTAACACATTGTGTGTGGTTAGAGATGGCTGGGCTCACGTGGCAGCTGGCGTATTAAATACTGCTGGCCAGTGGTCGGATAAAGGGAGGCCTTGAGAAGCTTGTTTGATTAGGGACAGCTCTGGCCCAGACATGACTGTCCCTTCTGCTGCTGTGCTGGTGAGAAGTAGCCACATGCCCACCTAGGCAAGAGGGACGAAGCCTGTCCTCACACTAGTAGGTGGAGAGATGCCAGAGCACCTGGCTAGTGGGGACTGCATTTTCTCATCTATACTGCCAGCCCAGTCCTGGTCTCCAGTAGAATACCATGGAGGAGTGCCAGGGTTAGAAAACCAGCCCCGAGTAGCTTATTCTAAAGACGGGATCTGCTGTGTAAGGTGTGGCTGATCCTGGCCCTTGTGAGATTCCATCATTCTTGATCTGATTGTCTCTTCTACGAGCCTCACCGCTTTCAGCTTTGCTGTCTGCAAAGTTGACTTCCTGCCCATGGTTTTCCACCAGAGAACTTGTTTTACTCAGTTGTTTTACTCAGTTGTTCCAGTAGAGTCAAGAGAGAGACCATTGTTTTTTGTCACTGGCCTTACATCATATCAGTAGTGTGGTCAGGGCTGGGGACAGTGAGTCCTGGGTCACACAGGGCCCTGTTGTAAGGGCTGGAGGATGATTTCCCAAGGAAAGGGTGTGTTGAGAGTGGGTGAATGGGGCTGGCTCCTGAGGGCAGTCCTGGCCTTCCCCAACTCTGCTCCACAGCAGCCGCCTCCCAGCTTTTCCTCACCATCCTCAATGAGCAGATGCTGGTGGTTCTGGCCTTTGCCACGTTTGAGAAGCTGGAGTCAGTGGGCAGCGGCCTGTCCTGCAGCCAGCAGGAGGGTGTGGGCAGGGTGAGCGTTACTTCTCTTACTCTGCACCTGGGCGAATGTGCAGAGAGCCGTCGTCCTACGGGGTGCGCCAAGCAGCCCTTGGCTTTGTAATATGCAGAGCAGTGGGGTACACAGTTTGAAGTCTTTACAAAAGATTTATTGTCTGTCCTTGGCAGAGAGGAGACTACTTTGGTTATTAGAGTTATCAGAAATGGAGCGATTGTGTAAATGTATCATTGCAGCAGGAGCTGCTACCTGTGGGGACCCGCACAGCCACGTGATGGAACCTGATTTCATTTGGCTGATTTAATTTGGATTTATGGCAGCATTCATGCCATGCTAATATGATCTCCTCCAGCCCAGGTTCCAGGCATTTGAAGACATTGCCTCCCAAGACCCTGTGTAAGAAACTGAAATATCCACTAGTGTTTAACTTATGATGGGAACTTTCCATACTTCAATATTTTACCAACTTATAAGGCTCCTTTGGAAATCTTAATGATATGTAGCTGTCACCTTAAGTGAGGTACTTTGGCTTTTTGTATGAATAATCCTTATTATTTTTTTCCCCCTGTAAAACTGCCAAGGAGGAGCGCCTACTGTGAGAAGAGTATGGGAGGAGCCACTAGAGGGCGCTCAGTCTCCACCTTTTTCTTTTGGTTGTTGTTGCTAGGGATTTCCTTGACCCATATTTTGCTTTTGAACATTCTGGCAGTGCCAGAATTTTGAGTTGTTTGCTTAGTAGATCTGGAAACATCTCTGTATCAGGGGTCACTGTGAACATACAGCTGTGGTGTCTCCCGGGATCTGTGTCAGGTTAGCTCCTTGCCATGATCTGGCTGGACCTTTGGCTTGTCTAGAACATTCTGTCTGTCAGACAGTGTCCTGGCTATGCATCGGGATACATTCAGTCACCCAGCCATCAGGGAGACTGGAAAGCTATCTGGTGGCTTTTTGGTCACCCTTGGGACAGGAATGGAAGCTCACTATGCTGACTGTGAGGCACATTCTGGCAATACTGGTGACAGGGTGGTTTGGAACATGGGCTGGGTGAGGTGGGTGACCTTGAAGGTGGTGAAGATTCTGGGAAGGTCATGGAAGCTCCCACTCTACAGGGGTCTGACCGGCCAAAACAAGCTACTGCTGCCCTGTGGCTGCCCGGGTCTGAGTCCATTGCCCCACTAGTGTCTCCAGGCTCTCTCTCTACCTCTTCCCAGCTTTTGTTCCTTTTCCTATTCGTATGATCAAAATCTTGGGAAGAATGACTTTGGCCCACAAATAGGAATAAAAGCCTCTCAGATGGGTTTGCTTTTCTGAATCCAGTGTCTAGCATGCCATTCAATACAGATTCATCCTCTTATTTTCTCAGGGAGGTGGCAGGAAGATACTTTTGGTCGTCTTTCTTTAGATCCAGTGACTGTACCCTTTGGTGGTGGCAATGGCTCCTTCCTCCTCTCCCTGTCTGTGACGTGGTCACACTGCTCCTTTGCTTGGCCCTAGGCCCAGGGCCTTTTCCTGCCTTCCCAGAGCTGCTGCTAGTTGCTAGGCAACAGTCTCCTCCTCCTGCCCTCCCTTCTCGCTCTTCCTCCAGGGCTTTGGCGCTCCCATCAGGTAGCTGACCATGGGGTGGTCATTCATTGAGCCCAGCACCTGCCTCCTGGTTCTATGTCCCTAGTGGGCATCTCAGGAGGGCAGTGTGCATTCAGTGATGAAGGGTTTTAATGCTGCCTTCTGTGCAGGGCACCTCTTGCTGGATTGTTGCTCGGTGCTCTGGGGACCCTGTTCATGTGTCCTCAGGATCCAGGTTGTTATGTGGGGGTCCTCGGCACTGTCCCACCTGGGATGAGGCCTGGCAGAACCCTTTCTCTATCCCCTATCAGTGGTGTACTGGCATTTGTATCTTCTGTGGCCCTGGCTGAGTGCAGGCATGTGGTAAAGCGCCAGCAGTGTGGATCATTAGGAAGTCGGGATGGGAAGGGCACTGTCCTTTGCCTTCCTCCTTGCCATGTTCCCTTCTTATGGCAACAGACATTGCACTGATAGACAGACAGAGCTTCTGGGACCAGTGGCCGCTCAGGGACTTCCAAGGCAGGTGATGGAGTCTCCAAGCCCCTCTTCTGAAACTCCTCTCCCCCAGCCGTGGAAACCTGACACAGAACTGAGAAGGTTGCTGGGGGACACTGCTGTCCCCTGATGGGGGACCGTGATGGAGCAGCAGAGCCACAAGCTGAGGCGATGAGCCTGCTGGAGAGTGCCACCTCTGCTTTTGCCCTGTCCAGGGAGGGTGCCAGCTGAGGGGGCTCACGCTGGGGAGAAGCAGCTGTGGTCCACAGCGGTGGCTGTGGAGCTCGATCTTAATCCTGCGCTGATTGGGGTCAGTAGTTCAGCCAGGTGCATCTCCCGGCTCTGCAGGGCCATGGTGACAGACCTGACTGGGACACCAGAGTGACCGTGTGTAACTAACCCTCTGCAGTGCGAAGATGCGCCGGCCCACAGGTGCCATGCCCACCTGGGTGTGCTCTCCTGCACTCTCACCGTACATCTGCTCGTTGCCTGGCCTCCCTCCTCCCTCCTCCCTCCTCCCTCCTGGCACTGCCTGGTGCACAGAATGTGCCACGTTGGCGTAAGTGCACTCTTCTGACACTTCAGTCTTTCCTGCAGTGTTGTTCATGTGTTTGTGGCCCCGGGGACCAGTGGCTGTGGTGGAAATTGTGTGGGAGAAGCAGGGTGGCTCTGCCCCGGACACGGCGCCCTGAGCATGATGCAGTGCTGTAGGCAGTGAGCGCAGTGAGCGGGGACACCGAGTCACGCTGCGCTCCTGCCTGTGTCCTCCGTGCAGGCCTCACCGCCTCTCCCCCTGGTCACAGCAGGTGTCTCTGAAAACGGCCTTTTTAGGCTGCATTACTGTAAAAATCACACCCTAAGCCACAATAGGAAGAATTACCAGAAAAACCATACCACATGAAACCCAAATTTGAGACTTGGGGGGGAAGCAGCACGCGGGAAGGTTTAATGGCTTTCGATGGTGTCTTCTGGCCAGCGCAGCACCGTCGTCGCTGGGAGGATGTGCGGAGGCCGGGCTCTCAGCGCCAGCTTTACTCTTAGCTCAAGATAATGGAGCCATTTCCTGCAATTTTTCCTAGTTAACCAAAATCAGCCTGCAGAGTTTCCAAGCCCCAATGTAGGTTGGAACAAAATAGCTTTTCTGTTTCATCTTTAGGCTTCTGTAGACGGAGAAGGCCGTGGGTTGCGTGTGGCCCTTGCATTGTCTAGAAGATCAGGGGGCCTGGGAAGGGCAGGGTGTGGAGGGAGCCGGGCCACAGCGGCCATGTCTGCATTGCCTTCACGAGCTGAGCTTATGAAGCTGAGCCGAGCTCTCCCAGTGCTGTGCTAGCTCCTCCTGAGCAGGGGGTGTATTTCTGGATCCATAGGCTCCTGACAGGTGTCTGAGTTCCTTGGAACCACATTAGTGGGGTGCTCATGTTAGAAAGAGTGAGCCAGGAGGGAGGCCCTTCCCAGGAGGGTGGCGTTGCCCAGGAGGGAGCTGCTTGGTGAGCTGTGCCTGGTGTAAGGGCTGGGCAGGTGGGTTACCGCAGGTGGCCTGGCCTCTCCCCCCATCCTGACCTCATTAATGAGCCCTCCCAGGGCCTCCACTGGACCCTGTCCCTGGGTAAGCCTGTGTCCTCCTTAGCTGGATTCTGGCAGAGGCTGGGGTGGCATGTGGACACGGGTGGTGCTGGGCTGAGGTGCTTGCTCCTGGGTGGGTGGGTGGCCTGGAGTGGCGCAGGAGTTGGTCAGTATAGAACTGGGAGCACAGGCCTTGGGGTCGTTCCAGGGCTGCTGTGGGAGCTCGGGGATGGTTTGCAGACTTGTCATGGCAGATGTGGGCCATGTGGGAACTTGGGCAGCAGAGGCTGTAGGAGAGCCAGGAAGGTGCTGGCGGATGGCCACATGAGAGGGACAGGTGGCCAGATGGAGCCAGGGTGAGGACGCAGGTTCTAGGAGGTTCAGGTTATTCTGGAAGTCCAGTAGGAGGGGGACACTGGGGGATGATGTGCTTTAGAGATGGGCTCCATTGGTGGTGCTGGTATTTGAACTCCATCTTGAGTTTGGTAGATAGGTGCTTATACTTGAGCCGCTCCTCCCAGCCTTTTTTGCTTTATAGTTCAGGTAAGTCCTCGCATTTTTGCCTGGGGCTTGCCTAAGATGGTATTATACTACCTATGCCCTTCGTATAGAGACATTCAATACCAGGCTGGCTTTTTGACTGAGATAAGGGTCTGCTAACTTTTTGCCCAGGCTGGATTTGAACCTCCATCTTCCTAGTCTGACGTGAGGCACCATGTCCCAACTTTTAAGGTCACCCACAGACAGGTCACCCATAGGCAAGTACCCAGGGCTCACCTCACGTGCTGGCCGCGCTGGACAGGAGGTGGTGGCACATGTGGAGGGACTGAGCTGGCGCCTGGCTGTCGACGACTCACAGGGACAAATCGGTCTTCCTTCCTTCAGCCTCCATGCTGCCACCGCGCAGCCGGTGTGTGCAGCCTGAGGAAGAAGGCTGAGGCGATGCCAGCTGCCCGTCCAGTGAATAGAAGCACGCTTGGCCTTTCCAAGGCCCCAGTCCTCTCAGCCCCTCCTTCTGGGGACTGGCCTTGATTCTTCTCGACTCTTCCTCAAACACCTGCACCTTGAGTCAGCGGTGCCATGCTGAGCAGGGAGTAGAGGGCCAGCCGGCTGCAGCCTCGGCAGTCAGTGTCTGCTCAGAAGTCTCTGTGTTGGCAGCCATGGCACTGCTAAGGCTGGCATACCTCAGAGCCGGTTCTCCCAGGGTAGCGATGGGTGAGGGAGACAGAAGACGGACAGCGTGAGCTCATCAGAGAACTTAGTATCCAGTTGGCGTCACATCTCATTTGCCCCTCACGTAGCAAGACTACGTGGTCCAGAAGGAAGGAGGCCGGGCCTGCAGCCTTGCTCGTGTCCCTTCTCTGGGCACATGCTGGGAGGAGCTGCGGGCCGTATCTGAGGAGCCGCAGGCCAGTTGCAGATGGGGTGGAGAAGTGCCTGCACTGGGACTTCCCTGGGGCTCAGGGCCCCAGAGCATGACAGTGCTGGGGCTCAGCCCCGGCCCCGCAGAGTCTGATGGCGCCTTGTGCTTCCCCCCAGGCCCGCCTGCGCCAGCATCCCAGGTTCTCGCTGCCACCCAGGACTCGCCTGTGGGACCAGGGGTAAGTCCAGGCCAGGCAGAGCTACCTGAAGGTCCGGAACAAGGGACGGGAACACTCTGGGGCGAGAAAGCCCTGCCTCCGTGCCCCTGGGGCGGAGGCTGCTGGCTGTGCGTGGGGTGCCCCGTGCCACAGACTGATCTGACAGGCTGACTGCCTCACAGCGTGGGGCTGTCAGGGTGGCGGCTTCCTGCCGACTCGTAATGATCTTCCACTTTGCCATCTAAGGCATGTTTCAACACTCAGAAAATACTGTTCTCTCCGGCAATTATGTCAGAGGTGAGACTGCTCAGGAGTGATAGTCTTGCTTTGGTGTCCTGAGACACCAAGTCGTGGTCTTCCCCTCTTTCCTCTCCCAGAACTGACTGGGCCAGGAAAGGGGGCAGGGGCTCCGGTGCCCAGAGCCCAGGGCAGCAGCTGTCCCTGTGGGATTCCAGGCCACAGCCGACAGACATGAAATCTGTCAGACATCACTCCTGAGTGCTGGCATTCCCTGCGTGGGGAGAAGGCCCGTTCTAGCATGGCACTTGGCGGTTCCGCAGGCTCGGATGCCCCCGTGCCGCCATGCCTCTGATCCTGAGTCACCAGGCGTTCACCTCTGGCTCTGGGTGGCTTCAGCCCCACACATGTGTGCACGTGTTTGTCCTGGCAATGTTGCCTGCCCACGCCACTCCAGCAATGGAAATTTTAGGAAAATGGAGACGTTCAATAGCCAGGCTTCTCCAGCTATGGACACAGCTTAGAAGTTGGGTCCAGGTGAACTGTGTTTGTCCTGGGCCATTTCCTGGCCTCACCCAGAGCATTCCTTGTAGTGGGTCCTACAACAGCTGTAAGAGTTCAGGGGACACAGTAGAGATGGCTCAATGACACCTGTGGGGTTGGAGGGAAGCTAAACACTGTAAAGATCTCTCCTGCTCCCTGAAGGTGCCGCTAGGCTGAAGGATACCCCCTTGCTTCCGCACCCTTCTCCTCCTCCCATCTTCATCTGCTGCCTCCATCTCTGGGTCAGCTGGCCTTGCCAGCAGTGAACAGTCCTGGGAGGCATGCACAGGTGACACATGTGTCTCAGGTGGAGCATGGACCCCATTTTCTAAATACAAATGTAAACCTTTATATAGAAGGCTTTCCAGGTGACAGGAATTGCACTTCATTCTGACAGTGGTCCAGCAGCTTGGGTTCCCTTTTCGTCCCTTCTCACAGGTGAGGAGACAGGCAAAAAGGTCACGTGACGGTCACTTTGTGGCCAAGGACCCATCCTCCACTATCTGTCCTCAGCCCGCATTGGCCACCGTGTGCTCACTGGCTCAGCAGTGGCCCGTGGCAGAGGCCCAGCTGCTGGAGTTGGATGCAGTGTCCAGGCTGGGGGATGGAAGTATAGCCAGGGGGGTTACAACCAGCCCACCCATGTAGCCGAGACTCTTATCTCTGTTCACTCTCACTTGGTGTCTTAAAATTCCAATCTACGATGTGGGAGAGCTCAGAGAGTCACACCTGTCTATAACTAGAATCAAGGAGCTTTAAGAATGGTTCTGGGTTTCAGAGCAGCCACCAGCCAGGAGACCGCAGACGCCATGTGCTTCTGCCTCAGGATCCCCAGTTGTCCTCCATTCCCTTGAGTTTGTGCTGGTGTGTGCGTGTGTGCGAGCATGTGTACGTGTGTGTATATACATGTTCGTGTGTGCATGCCTCTGTGTGCGTGTGTGTGTGCGTGTGTGTACGTGCACACACAGGCATGCGTTGGGGATGCCCATAGCGTGATGAGTGCCTCACTTGAACTCTCTTGTCTTCCAGTTGTCCCTTTCCCAGCTGGCAGCCTCCCCACGGTCTCCAGCTCCACTTCTCATAGCCAAGTCCCCTCCTCAGCTCCCAAATGGTTCCCAGGTGGTAAGTGCCCTGGCCCACTTCTCATGCCCCCGGTCTGGCCCTTGGTTAGGTGGCAGGGACCTTGGTGGGCTGCAATAGGGTGGGGTGAGGCACTGCTCTTTCAGGCCTCAAACAGTAACTACCACTCGGTCTGAGAGACAAGAGTGTGACCTCAGTTCTTGGCCCAGTGCTTGATTTCGGTTTGTCTGCCTGAGACAAGAGTTAAGCCATCATTGGAGCTATACGAAAGGAGGAGCTGGCTGGAGCCATCAATGGAGGCTGAGGCAGGCCGCTGGCCCCAGACTCTTCTTGCTGCCTAAGGAAGCAGCAGAGCCTGGCCCTGGTTCAGGCTGAGCTCAATTCTGTGTGGGAATTCACATGGAGAGCCAGCCAGCCCATCTGCAGATCACACCTCTGGCCTCAGCTGGATGTATGCTGAGGAAAACCGGTTCCTTCTTACTGATCTAGGCTACCCTGTTAGAAAACACATGCGCAGCTCGTGTGTTTAGGAAGAGCTTGCCCATCTTATCCTGGCCACTTGGACATGGTGTGAGCTTACCTCTGGTTATGGGGTCCACACTTTGGAACTGAAACCACAAATGCAGGAATCCAGGCTGAGAGAGAATGTTCTGGATCTGTAGACCCTGTTCTTCCTGCAGACCATCTTCTGCCTTGGAGGGGTGAGGAAGGTGGATACAAATGAGAGACTAGAAAATTCATGGATGTGGGGATTGGAATAACATCCAGGTTTGCCTGTCAGGGGCTGGGTGCCACAATGTGAGTTCAGAAGGAACTTTCCATAAACACGCTTAGATCCCAATTAACATCTTAGTCACCAGCCTTCGCCTGCAGTATCGACCTGTTTACGGAATTGACAATTCCTTATTTATTGCCCTTTGATTCACCAATAAGGATACAATAGGAAATACAGGCTAACTCTGAACTTCAGATAAAATAACAAATAATTTTTCAATGTGTCAAGTATTGCATGGGAAATACTCATACTAGAACCACTCATTATTAATCTGTAATTAAAATGTAACCAGGCCTATCTTGTCAGTTAGCCTCACAGCTTAGTCCCCTCAGATCTGAGCTTTGCTGGGCTCCACGGACACCAATGCTGGGACCCTTTTCTTCACCTAGAGTCCTTACTTTCCCTTTGTCCAGCAGGCATTCCCGTTGGAAGGCGGGATCTCTCACCTGGAGGCTGACCTGAGCCAGACTTCATTGGTCCTGGAAACCCCCATTGCTGACACCCTGCAGGAGCTGCCCTTCACCCCTTTGCATGCCCCCATTGTGGTGGGGGCTCAGACCAGGAGGTGAGGCGGGTCTGGGGAGGGGATTGTAGGGTTGAGCAGGTGCCGGGCCATCAAACCTGGCTGACTGGCAGTCTTTGGCAGGGAGGTGTGGGCGGGCCAGCCATGTCCCTATCCTCGCCTGGCAGATGGGCTCAGGGGTGTTTGTGTTTCAGCTCTGGAAGCCAGCTCTCGAGAGCCTCCATGGCTCTCCTGCAGTCCTCTGGCTTCCCTGAGATCCTCGATGCCAGCAAGCAGCCTGTTGAAGCTGTCAATCCCGCAGAGCCTGTGAGGTTTCACCCTCAGAAGGAAGAATCGGATCGTCTGCACAGCAACGAGATAGTGCTACAGTTTCTTGCCTTCAGCAGGTAGAGTCTTGATTTCCTCTCTGTCATCTTCTTGCCTGGCTTCCTGTATCGAAGAGCAGCTGTGCTGTAGGTCAGCCCTTGAAGAGCGTTCCCTACTCAAGTTTTTCTAGATTGGCAGTGCTGTCTGTTGTTATTGTTGTTTTTTTAAATATGTTTTTTATTGTAAAAATACTGTACAGAAGGGTTACAGTTACATGAGCAAGGTAATGAGTACATTTCCTATCAAGCATTGTTACCTCCTCCTTTGTTTTTCCCCTACCATCCCTTTTCTCCCACCTCCACAACTACATCCCCCCCCACCCCCCATCCACCGCCAGCCGCCTATATTGTAAAGTTTGTTTTTCAACATAGTGCCTTGTTCATCTCATTGTTATAGTGCTATTTTAAAAATGAATTTATTATCTTTCAATATTTTTAGTGGAAGCCAGTTGCCAGTGGCTTGTGCCTATAATCCTAGCTACTTAAGAGGCTGAGATCTGAGGATCGAGCTTCAAAGCCAGCCCAGACAAATCTAGAAGATTCTTATCTCCAATTAATCGCCAAAAAGGTAGAAGTGGAGCACGCTTATGTGGTAGATGATAGTGTTGAGTGAAAAAGCTAAGGGATAGGGTGAGGTTCTGAGTTCAAGCCTCAGTACCAGCAACCAAAAATTAATAAAATAAAACAAATGTTTCTTTTTACCTTTTTTAAAAACCTTTTTATTATTTTTGTGATGCTGGGGTTGGAGCTCAGCAAATGTTCTTCCACTGAGCTAAATCCTCAACTTCATAAAAATACATATTTTTAATGGACAAATGTATATATATACTTCTGGGGCACAGGATGATAATACATGTATTCAATGTGTAGTGATTAAATCAGAGTATCTATCTTTTTTTTTTTTTTTTGGGTCGGTTGTGGGGCTTGAACTCTGGGCTTCGGTGCTGTCCCTGCACTCTTCAGCTCAAGGTGAGCACTCTACCACTTGAGCCACGGCACCACTTCCGGTTTTCTAGTGGTGTTTATTGGAGATAAGAGTCTCATGGACTTTCCTGCCCAGGCTGGCTTTGAACCAAGATCCTCAGATCTCAGCCTCCTGTAGCTAGGATGACAGGTGTGAGCCACTGGCGCCCGGCTTATTCATATCCTTATACAGTTGTCAATTTTTTTTTTTTCGTATGTGTTAGAAACCTTGGAAATGCCATCTGCTTGGGTTTTATCTTGGCTAGGGCACACAGAGCCATTCTAGGTGCTGGAAACATGCTTTGCCCAGTCTTCTGTCCTTAATTAAAATAGGGACCATGGTTGCCAATTCTCAGACATTAGTGTGGCTCTCAGAACAGCCTTTCCAGGGTGGTCATTACGGCTGGTGCAGCTGCAGCCCGCCTGCTGCTGAGCTCACAGGAAGCTGTTCTTACTGGTGACCGTGGCAGCTTGGGAGCCGTGGTGTCTGGAGGTATCCCTGCAAGTGCCACACCCAGCGCTTCTGTGGACGCATGATTAATTCAGAGCTGTTGTTGAATTCAGAGTGGCCCAGGACTACCGCGGAGCACCATGGCCAAAGACTGTGTATTTCACCTTCCAGTTCTACCGCTTCCCGCCTGAGGCAACGCCACGTCTGCAGCTGGTCCAGCTGGAGGGGGCTGGGAAGACCAGCTCTGGCTCCCTGCCCCATGTCCTTGTTCCCATTCACAAAGAGGGCTCCTTTGACGCTGGTGAGTGCTTGGGTGATGGTGAGTTCAGGAACGTCTGTGCTGAGCTGGGTGTGAACGTCAACAGTTGACAGGGGTCTGCTGGGAAAGTTGGCCACAGGATAGAGCATGTGTGATCAGTTGGTGCATGGCGCTCAGCTTCAGCACTGGTTGGCAGTGTCTCACCCACCCAGGGCCTCCACTGAACCAGGCTTATTTCAAACGAATTCCAGACAGGGTAATTTCATTTGCAGACTTTTCCTTCCAGCTCTCTAAAAAACTAAGGAGTCTTTTTGAAAGGCAAACAGGAATAGGCACCTAGAAATTTTTAACTTAATTCTTAGTATTTATCTAGTTAATGTTAAGATTTCTTTAATAACTAACTTCAAAACCTTATTCTTCTTTTTTGTTATTACCTTCAAGTACTTGTACAAAGGGGTCTCACCTCAATAAGTCAGGTTAGGAGTACTTTGCATCTTGATTAGTGTCATTCTTTCCACTGTTCTTCCTCTTCTTTCCCCATCCCACCCCTCCCCTCAAGGGATGTGGTTCCATCGTCACATGTGTGTATTGAATATCATGACCGTATCCATCTGCCCTTCCTCCTTCCATTCTTCTGCCCCCAGCTTCCTAGCTTTTAAAAATAATTTGCTAAAACCTTAGGCCTGCGTATTGCGGTGGGGCAGAGCCTTGTGCCAGCCCCAGCCTGTGTGTCACCAGTGGCTCCACCGTCCCTGGTCCCTGTTTTCTCTGTTTGATTGCTTTTGTGGTGCTGTAGTGCACCTAGCTTCTGTTTCTGTTTCCGGTGGTGGAATTAAGGGTCTTCTGTGCCCTCTTTTCCTGGGAGTTGGGAGTTCAACCTGGTTGTGGGACCAGACATACGGTTTTGCTTCTAGCAAGTGTTTTCAGCACCACGAAATCTGGTGTTTCTTTCCATGGTACATGGTGGCCATCATACCCAGTGTGTGGGCCATGTATTTCACTGGGGTGGGGCACAAGTTTTCCTTTGTAATTCTCTCTGGTCAGCGGCTGCTGCCATAACTAAACTGCCCCTCATCAGCCATGTGGTCACACTGAGGTACAGTTCATATAGGATGGCATGGCTCCCTGGCATCCTCCCAGGGTGGGGGGCTAGCAGCTCTCTCCTGCCTCCTGGTCCATTGTACATAGAGGGATTTAAACTACAGTGGATAGATATATCACTGAAATGTCATTTGCTTATTGATGATGTTTTTTCCTGTCTTTGGTCCTAAGTGACTGGCTGATCCTTTGCTGCCTCCTGAGGCTGACAGCAGCATGAAAGAAAAATTACCTTTACGTTCTGACCCCAAAAGGAAGTAGCCTGGTTACATTAGCATCAGACAAAAAGGAGACCAACGGGCGAGACAGTGCCAGGGATAAAGGAGACGGTTAAATAATAACCCGGAGAATAATTTACTAGGAGGGCAATTCTGAATCCGTGAGCTTCTAACAGGCATAGCCTCAAGAAGAGAAACAGGCAAACCCACAGTCCCAGGTGGTGTTGACACAGCTCTGAAGCAAATTAATGAGGCCGTTACAAAGTACAGCTTAAGAAAGATGGATCTTTGAGAACTCTATGTCCGATTAGAGAATGTACGTTATTTTCAAGCAAACCTGGAAATTTATAAAAACTGCTGATACTGGTTAAGGCCACCAAGTGGCTATCACTCCAAATGAAGGAAATCAGTGCCAAATGTAATTTGATAGTATTCTCTGACCATGATGCCCCAGGTCAGAGATTTATCTCTTTCTCACAAACTCTCCGAGCTGCTATTTAAGGAATTTTAAACATACGTCTAATGAATGAAAAGTCAGTGAAGAAATCAAAATAGAAAAGACTATCTAAAGCTGAATGTTAATATTCCATATTTTATTCCATAAGATAATATACCACAAATAAGGGCTACTTGGAAGAAAACTTGCAAGCTAGATTGCCTGCCAAGGGAGAGGAGGGCCCTTTAAGAAACAGTTTAAGTTGTTCAATCCAAGAAGTTTAGGGTAGAAAAGAGAATAAACCCAATACAGGTGTAAGGAAAGACATTTGGAAGTGAATACAGGGAAACAAAGTGGAAAGGATCGGAGGCCAGGCTGGAATGGGGGGATCACCGTGTAACAGGAGATGCTCTCCATATCTTGTCCAAGATCAGAATGAGGCCAGTCAGATGAAGATCAGGATCTAGCTTTCCTTTACCCTATGCTTATTTATAACAGAGCAGTATGGGAACTTGGTTGGTGTGAGGGCTGGCTTCGTTCCCTGCCTTGGGTGGATTTTGTCACAGCTCGTGATGTACCACCAGCATCACCTGCTCTAGAAGCAGGTGAGAGGTGCGAGGTGAGAGGAGAGCAGAGGTTCCCAGCCGCGCAGGCCCTTTCCTCTCCCTCACCTAGTCAGGTAGCTGCTCCTGCCCTGAGAGGACTGTGGGCTGGGCCGAGAGGGCCCAGGAGACCCCTGCATGGAGCTGTGAGGCCAGGGAAGGTGTGCTCCAGCCCGTGCTTGGTTCTCACCACTCACTGACCTTAGCCACAAGCCTATAGTACTCTGGGGTGGAATGCCATCTTTGGGGGAGGAGGCCAGTCACCACCAGGATCAATAGTTCTCACCAACCACCTTTCCTTGGTTCCTCTTGGGACCCTTGGCGGGGACCGGGGAGGGTTGTGGTCCAGCTTATGTCCTCAGAATGCTTGATTGGATGGGAACAATGCACTGGCTCTTGGCTTCTCTGAACCTTCTGCTGGCACCTCATCCACACTCAGGCTCTGTCCTCTCTTTTATCTCTCTTTCTGTGGCTCACTTGGGGATCCAAAAAGAAGCTGCAGAAAGAACCACAGTCCTCAGAACTCAGTCGTCTGAGTAACTAGGATTACGGGTGTGAGCCACCAGCACCCAGCTCATTGTCACTCCTTTTTGATGTGGTGACTCTGGACAGTGGGACCCTCATGTTCCCTCGTGGGTCGCTTTGAGCTGCCCCTCTGGCCTGGGGCACGATTTTGCCTTCTAGCAATGTAGGGTTTCAGGCTTATCTTGTGCCCACTGTTTCTCTGAAGTGCCTGGTCAGCCCGTGGACCCAGGTCTGGAGTGCTTTGACTGTGAGTCTCACTGGGAAGAACTAACACATGCTTACATCCTGCTTTTTCTAATTCAGACGTGGAGGTTTGAAGTTTCTTTATCTTATTTGTATTGCACTTACACAGAAAATGACTTTGCTTTACATTTTGCATCACACATTTTCAGAATTACAATGAGTTTGGATACTAAAATACTCATAAAATACACATATGGATGGCATTAAGATTCTTAGCGTCTTTTTTTGTTCTAGGCTCCTGCTGAAGGTGTGCGTTCCATGCGGTATGACCAGAGCCCTCAAAATTAATCTCCTCTCAGTGGAGCTAGGCTCCTAATTTGATATTCATGAGGATTCATTTGTTTCAATTTATTGTACTTTTCTATTTGTTTTCCTTTATTTTTGATTCAATGTTTTGGAAAACTTCTGTGGCTCAAAATATAAACCTGTAATCAAGCATAGACTCAAGGGTCCTGCTGTGTTTGGTCCCCAGCTACTCAGCCTCCTGGAGGCATTCAGTTTCGGACTTACTCTTCTGGTGTTCTTGTTTTCAATGGGTGAATATCTGTGTTGCATTTTTCCTTCGTTTTCGTTCCCTGGGTAGCATGGGTGGGGTACCAAATGTTCCTTTCCCCTTTGCTTTTTCAGTCACTGTTGTGTCCTGCACTGCACTGTACCTTGGCATCATCCCCATTTGCTTTTTTTTTGTCCTAATCCCGAGGCTTGAATGCAGGACCTGGGCACCTCAAGGTTAGCACTTTTACCACTTTCACCACAGTTCTGCTTCTGGCTTAGTGGTGGTTAATTGGAGATGAGTCTCACAAACTTTCTTGTGCATGTTGGCTTTGAACCATAATCCTCAGATCTCAGCTTCCTGAATAGCTAGGATTACAGGGTAAACTACTGGCCCCCTGAATGATTCTTTTTTAAATACCTGTGTAGTACTCAAATGGATGATGGTCTGTATTTTATTCTCCTAGTTTCCTACTGACAGGCAGTTGGGTCCTCGCCAAGATTCTGCTGTATTAGAAAATGCAACAGGTAACTTACCTGTGTATGTGGCTCCGAAGTGGAACTACAGGATGAGAGACCACTGGGCATGCCCTTGTCTGCTTCCTGTTACTTTGGCCTGAGACTGAGCAATGAGTAAAGAAAACAGATGATTTTGGAGACTGAAGGTCAGGATGGGCAGTTGGTTTGGTGAGAGGAAGGGGCCTACGTGGTGAGACCCAGGACCGCACTGGCTCTTTACATAACAGCTCGGTCACTCTGCAGGAGGAGAATCAATCCTTGTGAGGGTATGTTCATGTGGCCTCATTCTTTTACATCAGACCCCACCTCTTAGAGGTTCTACCATGCCAGCACACCATGTTGGGGACCAGCTTTCAGCGTTAGGAACCTTTGGGGACCACGCCCAGGTCGTATCTGACCACAACAGTGATGTGGGCACACATGGCTGCACAGCCCCTGCCAGGCCGGGCTGCCCTCCATCACCCCTGGCGCTGAGGAGGTGGCCTGTTTGCTTGCTCTCACTGTGGGCTGTCAGCCTTGGGTTTTGTTTTTGTTTTTTTTTTGGGGTCCGGTTATGGGGCCTGAACTCTGGGCCTGGGCACTGTCCCTCAGCTCTTCAGCTCAAGGCTAGTGCTCTACCACTTGAGCCACAGCACCACTTCTGGCTTTTTTTCTTTTTGCTTATGTGGTGCTAAGGAATCGAACCCAGGGCCTCAGGCATGCAAGGCAAACACTTTACCACTGAGCCAACTTTCCAGCTCAGCCTTGGGGTTTTTATAGTCTGATAGGCATGAAGTCCGTATCAGTGCCATTTGGGTGCGTGAGTTGAGCATCTTTGTGTTTGTCTTTGTGTGTCTGCAGACTTCTGGCCACACCTTATCTATTGTTTCTACCCAGCGTTAAGTCTGTGTCATCCTCTGATTTCAGGAATTCTGTAGTTATTATGAAGATCCCCTTTGTGCTATAAATTGCCAGTAAGTTTCGCTGCTTGGTTGTTACTTTCCTTTCTTGCAGTGGATGTGGTCTAATGTGTCAGCCTTTCTTTTATTTTGAGTCTTGATACACAGGCTTTCTCCTGCCCCCCCCTCACAGAGACCCAGGCAGAGGTTCTTCCAGGATGGGAGGCTCAGTTTTTACGTTGTATTTCTGATCGTTTGCTGTCTGTCTGATGGCATGGTGAGAGGTTTGGCTCACGCTCCATCTTTTTTCAGATGTTTGTCTAGTTGACCTGGTGCCATTTTAAACAGTGGCTCAAGAGCTACCCTTGCCATAGATCAACCTTTTCAAACATGGCTTTGGTCTTGGATTTTCTGCTTTGGTTCATTAGATCAGAGACTGGCAAGCAGTTTTCAGTAAGGCCTGGACAGTAGACATTTTAGGCTTCCGGGCCGCGTGTGGGTCACTTTTTACATTCTCCTCTCCCCTTCCTTCTCCCTTCCCCTGCCCTGCTTTCCTCTCTCTTTCCTCTCATCATTCGTAGCTTAGGGGCTCAGCATGAGGTTCTGCCCCTCCTTGCTCAAGCACTGGTTCAGGTAGAGGTGTTGATTTCCAAAAGCCCAGCCACTGTACAGGCTCTTCCTGGGTGCTCCTTGTTGTTTGGCTTCTCAGAGAAACTTGCTATGTATTTGTTAAAACTCTGTCAGAGTTACAGTCAGATGTAGGGAGAACTCACAGCTAAGGGGTAGATGTCCTACAAGAACATAGATACCTTCCGATTAGTTCATTTCTCCTTTTGTGCATTGAATGAGGCGTTTTAGGTATTACCTGGATGGAGTTTACCATTTTCTTGTTTTATTAATCAAATGTTGCATTGATCTGTGCTAGTGCCTTCCTTCTCTCTGTTTTGGATTCTTTATTGTTATTTGCTCATTTTTCTGAGTTGCTTAATTCACTTACCTGAATTCTTTCGTTTGGATGGATACACAATAATCTTGGCTCAGAATGGTTTTCTGTTCTTTGTTGTTCCATCTCACAAGCCTATTAACTAGGCAAAAATCACCTAGATGACATAGGAAGTCTCATTCTCAGAATAGTTTTGCTTAAAAGTTGTTGTGACCATAAGCCAGCTACCTGCCACCTACACCTGCTGGCTTCTGGCTCCCGTGGAATGTTTTCACAGACTCTGATGTACAGCACGAACAGAGTCTACCATCCATAAAGACCTTCATCAGGACAAGCCACTTCCAATAACTGGTGTTGCACATTAACTAAGGTCAGGTTGTGCACAGAAGTTTCTCCTCCCACCACCAGAGTCTCGCCAGTTTCAATTTCTAGTATTTGTCATGGCCCAGCGTAAAGCAAGACCCTTGGGTTTGGGTTCTGGTTTAGTCCCCAGAATTAAAAGAAAATCCAAAGCCAGACATGGTAGTGCATGCTTGTAGTCCTACCTACTTGGGAGGCTGATGTGGGAAGATAATTTGAGTCCATGAGTTTGAGACCAGCCTAGATGCCACCCACAGAGACCTTATCTCAAAAAGTCAAACATACACATGAAGTATAAAGAAAATGTGAATTTTCTTTCAGTGAGTGCTTTGTGAATTCATATTAGTTGCATTTTCATTATTGCTACCAATATTTTTTGTCTGGTTAGATTTTTCAATTTTCTTTTATTGTAAGGATGATGTACAGAGGGTTACAGTTACATAGGTAGGGCAATGAGTACATTTCTTGTTGAACATTGTAACCCCCTCCCTTGTTTTCTCCTACTTTCCCTCCCCCCAAGACTTGTAAAGTTCATTTCCAACATAGTGTCTTGTGAGTATTGCTGTTGCATTGGTTCACTCTTTGCCCTTTGTCTCACCATTTTGATATTCTCCTTCCCTTCCCCAAGTCAGATAAACATATATACAAGACACAGGGTACTAGGGATTAAACCCAAGGCCTGGAACTTGCTGGGCAGGACCTTTACCATTGGAGCCACACCTTTAGTACTTTTGGTTTTATTTTGCTTTTTGAGACAGGCTCTGACTACCTTTGCCTAGGCTGGCCTTGAACTCACTACTTCCCTCTGCCTTTTCTTCCCAAGAATCTGGGATTGCAGACATGAGCCACCACCTCCTGTCTTGTTATTGTTATATTTTAGAAAATCTTTTTTGATTGTATTTGTCCCTTAACATAGAAATTTATGATTACTTGTGAGTTTATTTCAATTATTTATTAAAAAACATTTCTTGTTTAGTGCATGTGGGTAAAAAATAACTACTTGTAAAATTTCTACTTTTTGAGTGCATTTACATTTCCTTTGTGGCTTGATATATCGTATTCATGTTCCAGCTGTGTCTGGAAGGACGTGTCTTGTATTTGGGGCGCAGTGCTGGAGGCTCATCTGTGGGTGCCCTGCCTTCTGGCTAGCGGCTGCGGTCTTGCATGTCCTTCCTTGCCTGTTGTTCTGTCTGGCTGTTTTTCTGCACCTCTGGATGGCTGCTGCTTTTGGTTTATAGGCACTCAAAGCTGTTACAATTCACTCTGAATCGCGGTTGCTGATAGTGTGAAGTGTCTGTCACTCAAGGGAGATGTGCATACCTGCACGGAAAAAAGGTGTTTGTAAACTGTGGAGGTAAAGTGGAGTGTGGTTCTCAGAGGAAAGCACAACCACCCAGACTTGGACTTGGGTGTGGGGTTGGGTAAGGAGCCGAGATGTCGCAGCGGGCCAGGAGATTGTAGAGGAAGGTGCTTTGCCTCCTGGGCCTGCTTCTAGTGCAGATGTGGCTGCAACACCACAATTTCTGGCCAGGTGGAGCATATGCTGGATACATGTTTGAGCAGGTCTCAGAGAAGGATGCAGTTTCTGCCCCAGGGAGAGATGAGGGCCTAATTTCAGCAGCCTAGGACCACCACACCAGATAGCCAGGCCTGCATGTGCCCTTGGTGTCCTTAGCCCCAGGCCTGCCTGTCCCTTCAGAGCCCTCAGCCCTACGCTGCCCGTGCCTGCAAGTGCCCTAGAAGTCCTTAGCCACAGGCCTGCATGGGCCCTCAGAGCCCTCCGTACGTGTTTGCTCCAAGAACAGTCAGCCTTGCCTCAGAACCCTAATGCCACACCAGCAGGCACGGCGGATGCCCCTTCAGCATTCCCTGTGCATGCCAGGCAAAGCCTCTGCCGAGGGACTGGACTGATAGGAGCTGATGGTGCTGATGGCACTGATGGCAGCGATGGTGCGCCATGGCGATGATGCTGGGGTATTAGGAGGAGCTGACTGGAAGAGGGGCATCAGATGGCACACACAGGTACAAGGGGCCCCTAGGACTTGGGGTGCACTTGCTGTGTAGGAGAGGCCGAGGAGGGTGCCCCGTAGAGCTCTGGCTAGGATGGAGGAGGGCTTGGTGCCGCTCTTCCTCTGCAGCCCTCCCCTTTCTGCCTGAGCTGCCCTGGCGGCAGATGGGAGCAGTGCCATTAGTGCAGTGAGACCTGGTGTTGGGGTTCACGGTCAGTTCCAGGGCCCTCTGTGCCTCTGAGAAGGTCTCCTGTTTGACTGGTTGCGTCCTGAACTCTAACCAGATGCCACAGGCTCTGAGTCTTCAGAATTGGCCAGCTCGGCTTGGTCTGGACACTTGTGAGGTGCCATACTGGAGCACACCTGCCATTCCTGGGCCTTGTCCCCATTCCTTCACCATGTAGAAAACGTGCTCCCACTGGGGCCAGAGCCAGGCCAAGTGGCTGGTCCCCATGGTATTTCCTTTGGACCCCAAACACTCCCCTCCCCCTCCTATCAAGGTCTCCATCCACTGCTCTCTCTCCAAAAAGATAACCTGCAGGCCCGGTGTTGCTGGATTGTGTCACAGAGGGGACTCGTCCTCATGGGGTGAGGCTCAGCCCGGCACAGCCATGAGCAAACCTTTGCCCCTCTTCCCCGGAGATGAGGGCTGTGTTCAGGGGAGCTTCATAAATGCTGTCACCATTATTGATAGGAAAGGGAAGGATGCTGTTTTGAATGTGTTTCTCAGTGTTTCTGGTCTCTGCTCTTTAACTAATGGTGATTTCAGTGGCATTTTTGTCAATTGAGAATTTATGATAGTGTCACGTCAGGAAGATGAAGGCAGGGCTGCAGTCCAGGTCGCATCTCTCAGCCTGAGAAGGAGGCATGGCCTCACAGCCCCCGGGCCCGTGGGGCTGACAGCCTCCATCCTGAATCGGGGCAGGCCAGGGATCCTGAGCTCCCGTGTGGCAGGTTCAGTGCTGTCGCAGGTTCAGCTCTGTGTGTGAGTATATACATGCACCCGTGCATGCATGTGTGTGTGTGCACATGTGTGCAGGCATGCACGGGTGTGACTGTCCCAGTTTTGACAGCAGATGTGGCCTACCTTTTTCCTTAAGTTGCATGTGCCCAGAATAATAAACCGTCTGGTGTGTCTCATCTGGGCGTTGATCTCATCCATCATGGGCTGTTTTACAAAGATGTGCTGGAAACCATAGATCTTATCTGGGGAGCTCATTGTGTGTGCTGGGAAGATGCACAGTCTTCTAAACAGGACTCTTCGTTGTGTTAATTTGGATGTTTTATGATGTATTTGATTAATGTGTTTATTACCTGCTGCCATGATGGGAGCAGAAATTAGTAATCATGACCAGAGCAGAAATCTCTTTAACATGTAAAGATGACAAATGGCTCCAATTATTCTCCACTCATTTGGGCCTCCTTTACACAGGGTCTCCTGGCTTCCAGCTGAGGTACATGGTGGGTCCTGGGTTCCTGAAACCAGGCGAGCAGCACTGGTTCATCCAGTACTTGGCCGGCCAGACCCTCCAGATTGACATCTGGGATGGAGACTCCCTGCTCCTCATCGGGTCTGCTGCTGTCCAGCTGAAGGTAACAGAATATAGGGTGTGGCTTTTCTGCCTGTAATTCTGGTCACC
Source organism: Dipodomys spectabilis (assembly GCF_019054845.1). Taxonomy (NCBI): domain Eukaryota; kingdom Metazoa; phylum Chordata; class Mammalia; order Rodentia; family Heteromyidae; genus Dipodomys; species Dipodomys spectabilis. Next base: position 470,213 of record NW_024871449.1, read on the forward strand.
ATCCAGCACTGGTTGTGGTGTGACTTCTTGCTCACTAATTAAAAACTGCCATGTTCTCTGCCCTCCTCCCAAGTCTAAATTCTGCAGTGCCTGGTATTCCAAGGTGAGCCTCCCAGGCTGTTGCCTTCCCCTCCTTTGAAGCTGAGGATGTATGTGTATTCCCTGAGGACAGGTGCCAGGTCTTCCTGCTCACCATGATGACAGGCTGGCTCTTCTGAGTGGCCTCAAGATGGACCGGATGGGGTGTGATACTGTTACCCAGTTCCTGTTACCAGTTTATCAGTGTGCTTTCCTATTCCAGTTAGAATCAGAATCCAGCTCTTGCTGATTGTGTGGTCCATTGTTTCCATTTGCTAACACCACAAGCCCATTTCTTGCTCCTTCCTGGGCTCCTGAAAGCCTCCATGTCCTGAGGGGAACCACAGAAGCTGAGCCTAAAGTTACCGTCCCAGCTCCTGGGTCTCTTCCACCTGTTGCTTGATGTCCTGAGAGCTCTCAAGGTTGGGGGTGCAGGTGGGGAGAAGGCCACCTAGAGACTACAGATCCTGGGTCTTTTGAGTTTGTCCTTTGCCCCATGTGACCATGTTCCTCTTGGCTTCCATCAGCAGCTGCCCACTGGGCGCAGAGACACAGATCCGCTCTCCCACTGCCTGAGCTCCTGCATAGCCTTTCCTTCACTTGAGGTGCTGGGGGCTTCTCTGGGCCCAGAGAAGGGGATTTCTTCCTCCCTTCCTCCCTTCCTCCCTTCCTTCCTCCCTCCCATAATCCTGGCACCACTGCCCACCTGTGACTCCGTGTCCCCAATCTATGGGATGACGATGATGACCATGCTCGGGGGGGAGGTGGGGACAGTGCCTAGCCATCTGGAGACTGTGGAGACTTGGCAGTGAGGACTCAGCAGGTGGTGGCTGCTGCTCCGGCCTTCTCTGTCCTCCAGGGCCATGTTGGGGACCCTGTGGATTGGTCATGCCATTGCTTGTCTGTCTGCCGATCCCGTCATGCTGTCCCTCAGGGTGGAGCCGGGGTGCTGTCTCTGCTTCCTCTCCATCTGAGAATGGTGTGTGGTGTTGAGGGACAGAAAGAGGGTGGGAAGGAGTTTGGGGTGGGGAGGACCGTGAGGGCCCACTGGGACCTTGGTCCAGTCAAGCCCTGTACCCTCTGTATCCACACCTGGAGACAAACTACCTCATTCTCTTGGGATTGACACCTGAATTTCACTTTTTTTTTTTTGTTGTTGGTCGTGGGTCTTGAACTCTGAGCCTGGGCGCTGTCCCTCAGCTCTTCAGCTCAAGAAGAGCACTCTACCACTTGAGCCTCAGTGCCACTTCTGGTTTTCTGAGTGGTTTATTGGAGATAAAAGTCTCATGGACTTTTCCTTCCCAGGCTGGCTTTGAACTGCGATCCTCAGATCTCAGCCTCCTGAGTAGCTAGGATGACAGGCGTGAGCCACTGGTGCCAGCATCTTTTTTTTTTTTTTTAAAGTAAAAAACTCCTTTTATTTTAAGCTTCAGGTAGAAGATGTGGGAGTTGAGGTAGGAAGTGATGATTCCTGTGGGCTGGTCCTGAGTGGTTAGAACACCCTGGTAGTCCAACTGAACCCAGGTCCCTGTGCGTGCTGCCTCTGAGCCACACGCAGCCCTGCTGGCCCTGCTGGGTTGATTTATTTTCTGTAAGCAGAGGATTCTTACAGCTTATTTTGCCTCCTACCTGTTGTTGGGCATGGAGATGATTTTTTCCCCCACTCTAACACAGGTGGTTAATTTTGTACCCCTCTTACATTCTTGTGCACCTGGAAGAGCTGCTGCCAATGACTCCTTGGCTTGTGCGCTTGACTTAAGCCTTCACGTGATCCTGCTGTCAGTCATCTTAAAGCCCAAGACTCTGACGCCTGTTCTCTTGGCCATTGTGTCCCCTAGTGACACATTGTACTCCACAGTGTTCCACACTGAGTGAGGGCTACAGGTGCATAGACTGAGCCCACAGCCTGGAGGCTGGCAAGGCGGGGACTTCCCCTGTGCCCCACACTCGCCTCTGTTGGCCTTTGTAAACAATCTTCACGATTTTGATAGGAGAGAGGGTACCTTGCTTTATTCACAATTCTTGGCTTCCCAGTGAGTGCTGCTTTTTATCTTTATTAGTTGATCGGAGTTCCTTCTCCTCCTCCTCCCCACAGGGGCTCTCTGTTTTCTAGCGCCCTTGGCTCCTGAACTGTGGGTGTGCAAGCATGTAGTTTGTGCTCAAGCACCACCAGGCTAGCAGGCTTCAAAGTGACTACAATCCCAGGCCCAGCAGGAGCCACAAAAAAGAAGTAAGAAGTACAAAAGTTGAGGCCTTCATTTGGCCCCACCCTTGTGTTTATGAAGTTCTAGGTCAGAGTGGGAGAGTGTCTTCCCAAGGCCACACAATGGAGAAAGTCCAAGCTTGGAGGTCGCATTGCTGTTCTCCAGGATGCCTCGTAAGCTTTCAGGCTCCAGTGGAGGACCGGCTGGAACGTGATGAGTAGAGAAGCTGTGGTCCAGAAAGTATTGCCGATCCTGTCCTAGGTCGGGGACTTGTGCTGACACTCTTCTGGGTTAGGGACTTGAGCTCAGTCTCTTCCCAGCCAACATCAGCCTGGCCCGGAGAGCCTCACGAGCTGCCTCAGCCAGTCTTCCAGGGGTCCCTTTGCTCACTGTGGTTCTGCGCTGGCCTCTATGAGTCACACCAAAGCTGCCAGTCCCTGGCCTCAAGGGCTCTCTGTTAGGCTTGGCCCAGCTTGCCTTCCAGCAGCTCTGACCACAGCTTCATCTTCCTTAGGAAGGTGAAGGTCTGGTTCAGACCTCTGTTCTGGAGTACTTATGCCCTGCTGTGGGCATGGCCAAGGCCCCTCTGGTTCTTCTGCCTCCTTTCTGGTCCTCCTTCCTGTGGAGGCTGCTCTTCGAAGGAGGTGCCAGGCCTTCTATGCGTCCTATGCATTCACAGTGCCTTATGGTGTTTGCTCAGTGGTTGAGTCAGGGTGGACTTTATTAAAGGCCCAATGTTAATGTCATGTGTTTTTAAGAAGTTGGCTTCTGCCTCTCTCCTAGGGCTCCCTGACCTTCACATTCCTCTTCCTCCTCTTCCTCCTCTTCCTTGCTTCCACCCCCTACATGTAAGTTGGGGCCTACTTCACCTACAGATCCTGGTGAGACCCCCGTTTCTGAGCTCTGTCTTCCCTCTGCAGCACCTCCTCCGTCAAGGGCGGCCAGCCGTGCAGGTCTCGCACGAACTTGAGGTTGTGGCGACTGAGTATGAACAGGAGATGATGGTGGTGAGTGGTGACGTGGCTGGGTTCGGCACTGTCAAGCCCATTGGTGTCCACACGGTGGTGAAGGGCCGGCTGCACTTGACCTTGGCCAATGTGGGTGAGTCTCAGCAACCCTGACTGGTTTTGTGCCATTTGTCCAGCGACTGCTTGACTGCCCAGCTAGAGCAGGAGGGGCGCCAGCGCCATGGGCCTGGCACACTTAGTGGGAAATGGGCAAGATTTGGATCAGCATGGTTTCAAGGGCTGAGCTCAGCTGCTGAGCCTGCCCTGGCATTGGGCATTTGGTCCTGATTTCTAGTCAGGATTGGAGCACCTTGTTTATCCCAGGCTTGCCTGTGCTCTGTTTCTTGATGCTATCCTGGGTCATCTCTGTGACTGTCCTCAGATAAAGTGACTGGGTTCCAGAAAGAATTTTCCTTTGGAGCTCCAGACTAAATGACTGCCCCATCACAGAGATTAGAGAGACGTTTCCGAACACCATCAGCTAAGGAATAGGCGAGTGAGAAGTGCATTCTCTTGAACACCATGATGGTTGTATCAAGAGTCGCTCATCCTACATGGGCCAAGGGGTGCAGGTGTTGGGCCTGGGCCAGGCTGAGGGGATTCTGTCTGGGGCTTCCACTAGGGGCTGTAATAGGGAAGGGGGCTGGAGGAAAGGGAATTGAGGCTCAAAGCCAGATGCCTGCCTACCCCCATCCCAGAGGGCCAGTGTGGGGTTCTGCAGGGCTAGTGATAAAACCCACTGGCCCCTTCTTGTGGTGCTCCAAAAGGGGTGGGTTCTGGGAAAAATAACACAAAACCAGCTATTGGGGTTTCTGGAGCAGAGCCTAGGAGGATGGGACTTAGGTCTCTGTTGTTTTATTAGGGAATTTTCCGTTCTTCAAAATCCAGCTTGATTTTAAATCCTGGAGCCCCATGGGCCACATCCACTGTGTTCTGACAGCACAGGGGTTGGCAGAGCCCGCGGTGGCGGCGGAGGAGCAAGCACACAGCTCATTAAGTCTGGCTGGAGGTTTCTGCCTGCTTGTTTACAAATGTAGGATCCGAGGCAGGCTGGAAAATAGACAATATGGAAACAGCAAAACTCAATTAGGTTCTGGAGAAATAAACGAGCCGCATGTGAGAAGCAGGCATGATTCAAGAGCTCAAGTGACCAGGAGAGTTGTGAGAGGCACCCTGCTTCCAGGGCCAGGGCCGTGGCGGTTATTTTTATATTTAATTCACCAGCCCACAACCCTGCAGTGACTCTAGGTTTTAAAGTCTTATCTTCAGAAGAAAGATGGGCTTCATTATATGTTATCTCCAATTGTCATTTTCATACTTTGCCTGCAAGAGGGAGATAAGCCGTGGGAAGGAGGGTCTGAGATGCCAGTGTGAGTCCCTTGCACGCGTGTGTGTGTGTGTGTCTAGGAGGGCGAGGGCCAGACGGGCCCCATGGGTGCATGCTGCTGCACTTGGGTTTCTTCGACAGATTTTGTATTTTTTGACATGAAATGTTACACCCTTTCTTTTGTTACAAAACTGGTTGCTCTGCATGGTGCAGCAGCGTGTGTCAGAGAAGTGGATGAAGCTGTGGGAAGCACCTGAGTGACAGCCACAGGACAGAGCCTCCACCCCGGTCCCTGTGCCTGGCTGGCTGCATTCACAGGCTGGGTGCTATAGACTCTGGCTGCGTGGGTGTCTGCCAGCCCTGCTCACTGCTCCTGGAATCTTGGTCTTGCAGGTGGCCTCTCCCTAGCCCGTTCACTTTCCCAGCAGCCGTCTTTCCCATTAACAGGAGTTGCCCATCGTAGTTGTGGCCTAGATCAGCAGGGGGTCAGCTGGAGCCAAGTTGTCACTCCGCAGCCTCTTGGGGGGCATTCCAGGAGGGCACTTGTCCGGGCAGATGCTCCTTGTCCAGCAGCTCATGGCAACAGATCACGTCTTCAAGGACAGCCAGTGGTGATGGACTCAGACAAATGAGCAAGTGGGTGAGGTTGACGTCCAGTGGTGGCGTGCTTTGCTCCCTAGAGGGGGCTGCGTGGGAGCTCTGCCTGCATGGGGGAACTCCATCCCTGGGGTAAATGTGTGGTGGCTCGCTCTCACCTTCTGTCTCACCACATAAACTTCAGACAGCAGGCTGGGTCCTGGGTGCCTGCTTGCTTCCCCAACTTCCAGCAAACCAGCGCTCTATGAAGACAGGGAGAGGCAGTGGTAGCGAGGCCCAGCAGCCTCCTTCATCTATGAGGTGACCTCGTGCCTGCAAGTCTCACCGCTGTGGCTGCTGTCATCCTCTGTCCTCTTCCAAGCCCAAGCTCCACGAAGGTGCTCACCTGCCCTGGGAGCTGCGCAACTGACCTTCACCTGGAGGCAGCGTCTGTGGGCTCTACAGTGCAGTGCTCACTTCTGTCAGATGTGGGGGATCCAGATGCCCTCACCTGTGATTCAGGGACCTGGCCATGAGATGGTTGAGAAGGCTCCAGAAGGTTCTGGGCTTCTCTCAGTGTGAGGCTGACCCCCTGCAGTGGTGCTGTGTGCCCACTGGGGGACTGGGAGCCTCTGGGAGCACGTCCTCGGGACACCACAGCTCAGCCTCTGCCCCCGTATTGAATTCATGTGTGAAGAAACAAGGCAGAGGCACCTGGACCAGTTCTGAGTTTGAAGGCAGGAAACAGAGGCACTTTGGGGGTCCAGGTGCTATCCTAGCCTGTGCCTGTCAGTGCCCGGAGCCCTGGTGCTGGGCCCTGGAGGAAGAACTCTCTCCCCGCCTGCCTTCCCCTCCTCCTGGCAGGTGCTGGAGGATACTGGCTGTTCGTACTTGTGGTCTTGCCCGTGTGCCTCTCGTGGTGGGAGCCTGTGGGGAGCAGGGCGCTGCCTGGGTGCCCGTCATATCTTAGGGCCTGGCTCTTCCTGGACCTCAGATGAGCTCAGCCACAAGATTTATCTCATGAGCTACTGTCCAGGTTCAAAAAGGGATCTGATGCAGATGAGTATATTTTCTGGTGAGGACTTTGCAGGCCCCTGCCTGAGGCCATGCAGTTTGGCATGAAGGAGGTTCAGAAGACCCAGGAAGAGGGCAGAAGCAGAAGTGGACAGGGTCAGGTGGCTGGGGTCCAGAACACCTGGGAAGAGGGCTGGGGCAGAGGTGGGCAGGGACAGGTGGCTGTTGAGAAGGGACAGGTTCTCAGCAGAGGACAGTGGGGAGCAGCTCTTGTCCAGATGCTTGTTCTCAGGGGGAAGCCCAGGGGCTATGGAGAGAACACCAAGTGTCCTGGGCTCTGATGGTGGCAGTGTAGCTGTGGACACGTGGGAAAAGTCGACGCTGCGTTTCTGTGCTATGCAGCACAGACCTGCTGAGCAGGCCATGACCAAAGCTGCTGTGCTGCCATCTGCCACGGATCCGCAGCAGGGTAACGAAAAAGGGATGTGGGCAGTTACAGAATACTGGCTAGGGAGCCTTTCCCTTAGAAAGGGGACATCCCGGTTGGGGCGGGACAGCCCTGCCATCTGACCCTCAGTGACAACAGAGGACTTGGCTGTGAGAGTGGATGTCTCAGGCTGCACGCAGGTGTCTCGACCCCGTGTTTAATTACCGGGTGAGCTTTGGAAGCCAGGCAGGTTGGGAAAGCAGCCGAGCTCCAGCACCCTCCAGAGCTTCGGTTCCCGCTCTAGCCTCAGGAGAGGCAGGGAGGCAGCTGGGAGCCAGACTCCCAGTAACCACCCTGAAGGCCATTTAAAAGTGATTGGGAGCTGGGTGCTGGTGGCTCAGGCCTGTAATCCTAGTTGCTCAGGAGGCTGAGATCTAAGGATCTCTGTTCAAAGCCAGCCCAGGCAGACAAATCCAAGAAATTTTTATCTTCCATTAACCAACAAAAAGCTAGAAGTGGAGATGTCGCTTAAATGGTAGAGAACCAACATTGGCGAAATAGGCAAGCAAGAATGAGAGGACCTAAATTCAAGCCCCAGAACTGGGCACATAAAAAAAATAAGAAAAAGTCAGGTATTGGTGGCTCACACCTGTAATACTAGCTACTCAGGAGGGTAAGATTAGGATTGCAGTTTGAAGCTAGCCTAGGCAGGAGAGCCTACTGCTAGAAAGTCAGAGTGAGGCTGTAGTTCAAGTACTAAAGTACCAGCCTGAGTGAAAAAGCTAAGGGAAAGTGCCCAGGCCCTCGATCAAGCCCTAGTACTGGCACCTCCTCACCCCAAAATGTGGTTAGGATGTAAAGGAAAAGGCCATGGCCTGTTTGCGCACTAAGGTGACCTCTTCTAGACTTTGGCTGGAGATGGCTTCAGTCTCCATGTGCTGCTACAATTGGGGCATCTGCCTTGCTGTCCTCACTGGCACCTTTTCACTGACCGGTCTTCTTGCAGGGCTGGCTTGCTATGGCCCTGATGCACTAGGATCACTATTCAGGGATTTTTGGAGACCTGCTGGACTCTGTGGAAGAATGGGGCCCCCCTGCCCACCTCAGGAAAGAGGTGTCTGCCAGGGAGCTGAGTGACGTGCCATTAGGACAACCTTGGTCTGACGGAGGATGAGAATGTGGCTAGCTCCCTAGGCTGTGGGCAGAGGAACGTGTGTGTGGCAGGCTCAAAACCACCTTGTTGGGCTGGGGCAATGCATGGCATGGGCATTCCCTTGCCACCCGGGTGGCCTATTTTGGAATGTAAGTTCCTTAGCTGCACCCTGCCTCATCCCAAGTGAAAGTCAGCTCTGTGTGGAATGTGTGGGTCCTGTCTCCATGGGAGAATGCCCCCTGGTCTCGCTGGCTCTTGGTCAGCTTGCAGGTTCTCTGGGTGCTACTTCCGTTCAGCTGGAGGTCATTATGGCTGGGCGTATATCCTGTGGGCACATCTGTGCTGCCCTCAGAGGCCTCTGTCAGGTACGTGCATCAGCAGGGACTCTTGTGCAGTGGCTCTTTGCTTGCACACGAGAAGGCCTGTCTTTGGCCAGGGTATTACCTAAAGCTCAGGTTACCCATCAGCCATGTCACATGGGGGGCCCAGAGACCCAGAAGTAAACTATGTAGGCACACTGAGCCCCTTGTGTACAGCAGAGCATGAGTCTGGAGATGAGAGTTTAGAGACCTAAGCTCCTGCCTGATATTATTACAGGACACACTCAGAGCAGAGGCTGGTGCTGGGGCCAGTGGTGGGCCTGAGGGTGCACGTGACGCCCCAGGACTGGAGCTGCTTATGGGGAGGGCGGCTGGGTCCGTCAGCAACTCCATGGTCTCTGTCGCATGGATGTCCCCTTCACTCAGGTCACGTGGATGAACCAAGAATGAGCGGTTCCAGCGTGCTCCCACCAACCAGGTCTCGGCTCATCACGAATGTGGGGATCAGCCACTTCTCTGGAGGCAGCCTCCTCACGCCTGCAGGCCCAAGACGTGAGTTGAAACTGTGAGATCCAGGAGGTGGGTGGTGGGTAATATGGGGTTGGGTAGACGAGGCTGAAGCCTTCCTATGTGGTGTCGTTGGTGGCCCACCGTGGCTGGGTAGATGGTGGCTCTGGCACTGTGTTGCAAGCTGCTTGGACAGGGAGGAGGAAGTGAGGGAAAAGCGGGGCAAACAAACTTGCTCATTGCTTTCCTAACCAACTTCAGAGCGTGGGAAGGACAGACTTGGGTTTGGGGAGAGACAACAGTGTTTGGTAAAAGTGCTTTTCTTAGCAGGAAAATGCTAAAGTTTGCTATTCCTCTTAAACCCAAAGGTGCCACAGATCAGATTATAAGCTTTTTTTTTTTTTTAATAGAAATGAAAGTAGGGCTTTTTTTCTTTCCTTTTTCTTCTCTACTTCTGGTACTAGAGTTTACATTCAGGACATAGTGTTCTTGCTCAACTTTCTTGTTTCTGGCTGGTGCTCTACCACTTGATCCATGCTTCTACTTCTGGCTTTTCAGTGTTTAATGGAGGTAAGAGCCTCAGGATTGTCTGCCAACGCTGGCACTGAACCATGATCCTCAGCTCTCAGCCCCCTGAGTAGCTTAGGATTACAGGCGTGAGCCACCAGCACCCAGCACACAATTTTTGAAGCACTTTCTGCCTCTCAGCTAGTATCAGTCTGGAGCTTCAATGCTGGTCTCCAGGAGGCAGGGGAGCAGCTTGTGCAGAGGTGCTGAGGCCCCATGCTGCCCTCCAGCCGCCTGTGCAGCTGCCCGGCTCCGGCTCTGGCTCCGGCTCCAGCTCCTGGACTAAGCCACAGCAGCTCAGACCTGATTCTGGGCTGAGCTTTTTTACGCCTGTGTCTGACAAACCAAAATCCTCTTCTTAAGTGGTCATTTTAGACATTTTAAAACCAACTTGAGCCATCTAAAAGCCAATTAAATGGCTTTAAGATGGATTGGCGACAAGACACCTGCAATAGCATGTTCTCTGTGATGGGTGAGGCGTGGGGGGGGGGGGCACCCCCGTGAGCTTGTCAGCGAGTCCGTGGACATCTGCTGACAGGAGGCAGACCCAGGCACCGGGAACCTGCGCTGCCATTGGTTTCCTTGGGAAACTTCTGGTGGTGCCTGCGAAGTGAGGGGGACCCAGGTTCTCTCAGTGCCCTGCCTGGGCCAGATGACAGTCAGGGAGCCTCATGTGACAACCGTGGCATGGCCTTGTCACTGAGCAGAGTACCGTTTGATCCCATCCTGGGAAGGAGGGGCAGGTGGCAGCTGTCCCTGTGCCTGTGGCCGGTTCAGCTACTTCCTCCCTGCTGAGTGATTCCCGCTGCGTCCAGGGCGTGAGTAGAGCCACTCTCACAGGAGACAGGCCCCTCTGGTGCTCAGGCCGCCCAGGGGCAGCTGGGGGCAGTGTTGAGCCAGGCCTGTCTGAGCCATCTTTGTGTCTGACAGTCAGATAGGCCTCCAGCCCAGGAGCACAACCCCACAGAGACCTTGCACCTAGTTCAATTCCAGGTTCACGACGTCTACACACAGGGTGGATTTGGGGGTCCAAGGTGGTGATGCACCCGGGGGGTTCCCAGCCTGCAGGGCTTCTGTGCAGTTTCCCCTGAGCTGAGGACACAGTCCTTGGGGAGGGCGTTCACTGCCCCTTTAAATCCCAAGCACTTGTGCTTTCCCTGGAAACTGATGTGTAGCCGGGTGTACAGAAGGACTGGAATCAGAATGCCTTTGATTTGAGAATTTCCTTCCACCCTGGCGCCCCCTTTTGGGGGAAGGGCTCTGCAGGGGCCAGGCTGCAAGATTGCTGTCTCTGTCAGTGTCTTGGAACCCTGGTGATTGGGTCTACAAAAGCCAGATGGGGGAGCTCCATGGCTGGACGGAGTATTTCTGGGGGTTGGTCACTGAGTGTACTAGCCAAGAGAGGCCACACATCCACTGTGACTCATCCCATGACCTTTCAGCAGGAAAAAAAGTGGTCCAAGCGCAGAAGCTGGCTGACGTGGACAGCGAGCTGGCCGCCATGCTGCTGACCCACATGCGGGCTGGCCAGAGGTCCCCGGGCGCAGGCTGTGAGGCCGACGCCGTGCGCAGGCGCAAGCTGGAGAGGATGAGGTCTGTGCGCCTGCAGGAGTCCAGAGGGGAGCCCGTGGGCCGCAAGGCAAGCTTGCTGGTAAGGTCATCACGCGTGACACCAGCCCCAGTCTCTCCACGTCCTCCCAGATCCTGGTTTCAGGAGAACAGGAGCCATTCCCTCCACCAGAAGGGTGCATACCGTGTGGATTGCGGGGTTCTGTGTGTTTACACATGGCCCGGCGTGGCCAGTGACAGCTCCACTGTGCAGAGAGGCTGTGGTAACTTTATGCTCAGGGAGGCCTCCAAGGGGAGGTTGGTGCCCTGCCCCTCCTAGGGGCTGAGAGACCTGTGTCTCCCTGCAGCGTGGAAAGGCCAGAGCATTGGACACTGGAAAGCTGGTGTCAGTCATTTAAGGCTGCATCGCATTTCTCCTCCTTTGCTGAGGTGAAGTGCGAGGCTTGTGGGCAGTGGCCCCCTTGGCTCTCTTGGCCCCTCCGTGTGGGGAGGCTCTCAGCCCGGCTGAGTGGGTCCAGGGCAGCTGCAGCCTGGGCTCCTGGCACAGAGGCCGCGTCTTCTGGGCCCTCGCTCGTGTGAAGCCGTCTCACTTCTTAGCGTAAGGCCCATGAGAAAACAAGTGTGGCAGTCCACTGAGTGTCGGGGCCCTCAGCCTCCCTGAAGCTGGTTGTCAGGTCTTGGACCCCATAGAGCTGAGTGGACTGTGGTCGCTGGCGGGCTCTTGACACCAGCCTGGGGATCTGCCACGTCCCCAGGCTGTCTTGAGGCCATTTTTTTTTCTTTTACTTGAAACTACTGCTTCAGTGTTCCCCACTGCATGCTGTGCTGAAGGCTCCTCTCAGGATCTTGCAGGGCAGACCCCCGAGGGGGCAGAGAAAGGATGGGTGCTCTGTGGACCTCCTCGAGGAGGGGGAAGCTTCCCTTATTTTCTATTCCAATACCCTGGAGTGTGGGCGGGCCATTCCTTCCAAATCATGTACTCAAAGAAGCGGGGAGAGTCTTTCCAGAAGGAACTTGGAATACTGGGGCACATGGCCAAGCAAAGCAGACCTCTCAGGGAGGAGCGCACCCCTGGCCTGCCCCCAGGTGGGCCTTGGTGTTTGCAGGCCCAGCAGAATGTGCGAGCACAGCACTCCAGGGACCTGCAGGTCATTGACGCCTACCGGGAGCGCACCAAGGCCGAGAGCATCACCAGCGTGCTGAGCCTGGCCATCACCACACGGCACACACTCTATGCCACCCTGGGCACTGCTGAGTTCTTCGAGTTCGCCCTTAAGAACCCTCATAACACACAGCACACGGTGACCATCGAGATCGACAACCCTGAGCTCAGGTGGGCGCGGCTCTGCCCTCGCCCACATCCCGGCGGGCAGAGCCAGATTTTCAGCCCCGTCGACTCCCGTCCCCTCCTCTGAGGCAGTTCTGGGGGGATGTGACTTCCGCACACGGCGAGGGTCCTCACTGCCGGCCCCCTCCTCTCTAGCATCATCGTGGACAGTCAGGAGTGGAGGTACTTCAAAGATGCCAGTGGCCTGCACACACCGCTGGAGGAGGACATGTTCCGGCTGCGCGCCGGCCTGGCTCCCCAACTCTACCTGCGCCCCCGGGAGACCGCCCACATCCCCTTCAAGTACCAGAGCTGCTTTGCAGGCCCACCAGCCCCGGCACAGGTGCGTGCAGGCACAGGAGGGACTTCTCTTGCTAGCCAGTGGAAGGAGAGGAGCACTTTCCTGTCTTCTCAGCATCTCGTGCTCATCCCCCACCCCCATTTCTGCAGCAGGGGATGGGGGGATCAGTCGCAAATGTCTACCCACCCTGCGTGTCACTCCGTGGGTGTTCTGCACCTGCGCTGTGCGTAGCACCTCAGGTGTTCCTCCCCCACCTGGTGGGTGTCACAGAGGCTATTCTGGCCACTCCTTTTGTGACCCCAGGGAGAAGTCTCTGGTTGGGGGAGCGTGCCCTTCTCCCTGCAGTGTGTGCTCCTTCACTCAGCCAGCCTGAAGTGTTGGGAACACGAGAGCCTTGTGCACATGTGCGGGATGGGGAGCGGCTCTGGCAGATGTTCCGTAGGATGAAAACTGTCATGAGGGGCTTCAGGCCTCACCGAGGCTCCCAGGCAATCCACACTGGCTCTGGGTGGGCTGTGGGGTAGCTGAGACCCAGCCTTGGCTTTAGGCAGAGATGGAGGTGGTCAGGCAGAGGCAGGGATGGCTCCAGGTCTACCGTTCAGTGGGCCTTGCTTCTTGCCTGGTGGGTGGCGCCGGTCAGTGGTAGCCACAACCCACAGGCTGGCGTGAGAGTAAGTGGGTGAGGCTTTGGCATTCTAGCCCTTGGGGTCTGAGTGCTGGTCACCACTGACTCTACCTCCTGACCTGCTCGTACAAATCTCTCATAGGCTGAACTGACCGCTGAGAAGGGCACAGACACTGGGTCGCCGGGGAAGTGGAGATCCATGCCCACTAAACATGCCAAGGTAAAGGGAAGAAGACACCCGGTGGGCCCATGGCCTTGGAGCCGTGTGGGTCATTAGCTTGAGGGTTGCCCCTGCCCCCTCTCTGCCTTCTTAGAAGGAAGGGGTTGAACGAGGCAGTGGGGCAAAGACCTTCAAGCACCCTTCCTTCCTGTTCCAGCAGGGTAGTAGCTGCCCTGCCAGGCACTGGCATAGTCCACGCGTGGTGCCCAGCATGGACATGACACCTGGCAGCTTGTCACTGTGAGCCCTGGCTCTGGTGCAAAGCCCGTGGTCCCAGTGACTTCTGCCCTGCCCCTGCCCCTGAGCATCTCTGGAGCCTGGCACACAGCATTCTCTAGTTGAGTATGTGTGCCTGTGTATGCACAAACATGCACATGCACGTGCGCACACACACACACACACACACACACGTGTGTGTGTGTGTGTGTGTTCAGGCTGGAGACAGGGAGAAAGAGGTCCTTCCTAGAAGGGGTAGTTAGTGGCAGCTGTAGTTTTGGGAGGCTTTAGTCAGCTAAGAGAAGGCCAAACAAGATTTCAGATGTCTTAAACAAAAATGTTTTAGGCCAATCAAAAAAAAAAGATTTCAGATGTCTTCACTTTAAAATAATCTTTATATCAAAATGAGGATCTCTTCATATGGATTTGGAGTTTTAGGGAAAATTTCAGACATTTTATTAGCTTACCCATAGTTCCTTACTGTCAGCCTGTGGGCTTACAGCCCACTTCAGTTATGCTGTCCGGTGGAAAATGGTAAAGTTTCAGCTCTGTCATTCTTCCTGTGATTCATCTGTAAACAGGAGCTCTTCCTGTCAGCTCTTTGGCTATCCTGAAATATACTTTTGTCCTTTAAGTCAGCAGAAATGGTACATTCATTCCCTTTGCCAGGTTTCAAAACAGTGAGTTATGGACAACCAGTCTCCAAAGACAGGGTATTTTTTGTTTTTTTTTTTTGTTTTTTTTTTTGACACCTCATTATGAACTGGATTTTGTATCTAGATTTCTCATTCCATGGAAGGCATTATTCTTTAGCTGCCTAAACTGCCTTGTCTCTGGCCATTGCCATCTTTCTCAAGTTAACTTCTGTGTCTTTAAAATAACAATTTCAAGCTTAGAGAAAAATTACAAGAAAATGCAAAAAAATTCTCTGAAGTTGTTTGCCCCCATTTCCTAATGGCGAGCATTTCCCCACGTGCCTCACCATTTTCTCTACATATTGGCCTCTTTGGTTCCTTCCTTCCTTCCTTCCTTCTTTCCTTCCTTCCCTTGCGTTCTTCCTTTTTCTTTTTTCTTCTTTCTTTCCTTTTCCTTGTTCTTCCTCCCTCTTTCTCTCCTCCCTCCCTTCCTTGCTCCTTCCCCTCCTTCTTTCCTATACTGGAACTCAGGACCTGGGCACTGTCCTTGATCTTTTTCACTCAAGGCTAATGTTCTTACCACTTGAGCCACAGTTCCACTTTTAGCCTTTTTGGTAGTTCATTGGAGATGATAAACATCTTACAGACTTTCCTGTTTGGGCTGGCTTTGAACTGCAGTCTTCAGATCTCAGCCTCCTGGATCACTAGGATTAGATGCATGCGCTGTTGGTGCCTGGCTTATGTATACATATTTTTTCTGAACAGTTTGAGAGTAAATTAATGACCTAATGCCACTGAACACTGAAACCCAAAGGATCTGTCCAGAGAATGTGCACCCCAAGGACCAGGGCTGTCAGAAATGGTCTTGAGATTTGCTTTCCACAGATGTCCCTGTGCTCAGCCTGTCCACATCAGACACCCAGAAGCGTGGCCAATCCTGGCTGGCTTGCTACCACTTAGGCTCACCTTGTCTTTGGCCGTGGCTGGTGGTCCTATGCGGTACCCTCAGGCTGCTGGTCGCACTTGCCTCTGACTAGATGCACCCTGTGCGGTGTTTGCTTGTCCTCAGATGCACGCCGCTTCTGGAGCAGGACACACGGCATGGCTTGTCCTCAGCATCACGCAGTGTTGACTTGTCTCCTTCCTGGGGAGGTGATTGGCGGTGGCTCACTGGAGTGCTTTCTGCACACATCCAGGCGTGGGGAGGGGAGCTCTGACTGCCTGTCTAGTCCTTAAGGACTGTGCCTTGTTGAAGAGAAGTAGCAGCGGCATGTCCACATGTGAGCTCTGTGTTGGGGCCTGGCTTGGTGGCCCCCTGGGGGTGTGCACGTGCCTTCCCAGCAGTGTCCTGACCGCCTTTTGGGAGTGGAGATGCGTCCCTGGAGCCTGAGCTGCGGTGAGCCGAGTGCGTGTCCTGACTCCCAGCACCGCTGCTCACAGGTGGTGTTCCGCGCGAGCGGCGGCAAGCCCATCGCCGTGCTCTGTCTGACTGTGGAGCCCCAGCCCCATGTCGTGGACCAGGTCTTCCGCTTCTACCACCCGGAGCTGACCTTCCTGAAGAAGGCCATCCGCCTGCCGCCGCGGCACACGCTGCCAGGCAGGTCCCCCCGTGTCCCCCACGTCCCCATGGTGCTGTCACACCGCCATGTGCAGCCTCGTAAGCTAGCATCCCTGTCTTTATCTTGCCTCCCCTGAGGTGGCCAGTTCTACTCTTAATTCATGGCTCTGGCTGCCCTGGTCTGTTCCTGTGCTGGGGACATCTGCTTCCTCCTGATGGCTCAGGAGTGGCCCTTAGAGCCAAGTGATGTCCTTTGGGCCTGATGGCACCACTCCCTGTGGGTGACTTGCCCTCATCCATTGATGAGGGCCAGCGCTGGGGCCCTGTGCACATGTGCCTTGCTGGGCTGAGGCCACAGTGCCATGTTTCCCGTTCCAGGTGCTCCCGTGGGGATGTTTGGTGAGGAACCCCCGGTGCATGTCCGCTGCAGCGACCCCAGTGTCATCTGTGAGGCCCAGAACCTGGTATGTCACGTTGACCTGACCGCAGACAGACCCTTCCAACCCGTCTGCTGCTGGTGGTGGTGTCACTGCCCTTCCCATCCCCCTTTCCCCTCCCTCTCTTCCTCGCTCTCCTCCGTGCCCACCCCTCCCCCGCCCTGTGCCTGGCTGTTGCAGCCTTCCCATTTCAAGGTTCAGACTAAGTGGTTTCTTCTCAGGGTGCTGAGGGGCTATTCTGACATCCTTAGAGGAGCTTCGTGAATGAGTTTTCACTTTTTCTGCTAGCTTATCAGTTCCTTAATCATCTGAATTTAAATTTTAGGCAAGGGCGTAAAGCAAAGTGAATAAAGGGAATGGTAATTAAGACACTTATTAATTACCATTGTGCAAAGGATAACGGCAATAATTGTATTATGACTGGTTAGGAAACGAGATAAAATCTGTAGAATATAATTATTGAAATCAATATAAAATCAAGAAGCTAATGATTTTCTCTTGCAGTGAGCAAAACTGACTGCTGACGAGCACAGAAAAAGAATGCATTCAGTGGGGGGCGGGTCTGCTCCACCTCCCTGGCCTCACACAGCTGCAGGGCTGGGCGGGTAGATGGTGGAGAGTGTGGGTGGCCTTGCAGTGGTATGACCCACACCTGTTCTGTAGGGCCCCAAAGAGCCACAGGACGTGTTTCTGAAGGTGGCCAGTGGACCGAGCCCAGAGATCAAAGACTTCTTCGTCCTCATTTATGCGTAAGCACACAGACCTCTGTGTAGGGAAGGTGGGGAGGAGAGGAGCGCTGGGGCAGCCTGGGCTCCCACCGTCTCAGGAGACCGGTGACTGCCCTGTGACGTGAGACTCAGACGGGCAGTGGGAGCTCTGGGCCAGCGTCTCCCTGGTAAGGGCTGTTCTGTTCTGGGCAGGCTTCATACAGTTCCTGGCTCTCTCCCTCACCAAGCTCTGGGCTGAACTTGGAAGGGCTCTAGCTTGTTCCTCCACAGAATCTGGGGAGTGGCCACCATCCTCTTTATTCCTGAAGACAATGATCAAACCTCCTTTTCATCTATCCAGTGTATTAGCTTTCTTGTTGCTATGGAAGAGGCTAGACACAAACAACTTAGAAGAAGGAAGGATTTAATTTAGCTCTCAGTTTTAGGGGTTTTGGTCCATCACAGCCAGTTCTTGTTTCTGGGCTTGTCCTAGTAGTGGAAAGGGGAGGCTGTTCAGTACATGGTGGATAGGAAGGGACCAGGGTAAGCTGTGGCTTCCGGGATATGCCCCAGTGATCTGTGGTCTCCAACAGGCCCCGCCTTCTACATTTCTCTGTCTCCCAATAATGCCATCATGAGTCTATCAAAGGACCAATCCATTGACAAGGTTAGAGCCCCCAGGAGCTGATCATTTGTAGAAATACACCTAGTTTCCTAGGCAACCTTCAGTCAATAAAATAATAGTCTTGATAAGCAAGATCAGTTGTCATGCAGTTAAGCAACCCACTCCCTTTGCTGTTTTCTCATAGTCCCGTCTTGCAGCCCTTTGGGTCCTGTTGAAACTGGAGCAGGTTGGAGTCTTCCCTGCAGGACCTCTGTGGGTGAGGGTGGGGGAAGCTGTATGCAGGGCTGATGTCAGTGCGTGTCTGGGTGCTTCTTTGTAACCATCTGCGGATGTCCATCAGCCTGGCCCCGCGTGACCACAGTCTCACTGTGCCCATGCTCTGAGGCTCGGTTCATCGTGGTGGCACCATGGGGGCAGAGACAGGTGCTACATAGCCTAAGAGCTTCCTGGGGTGGGAAGATGGCAGTCGGGGGGTCAGGTGAGCCGGCCACAGCCTGTCCTTGGCTCCCATCCTCTGCAGCTTGTCCTGGGCGGCCTTCCAGCTCCCTGCCCTCTGGCAGCTGTGGCTGGCTGGCACTGCTGTCCTCAGGACGTGTGCAGACGACTCCTGTCTCTGCAGGGATCCCTGGCTGGCCGTGCCGGTGCAGACCTGGCAGGTCTGCCTTCACTCTCTGCAGCGAGTGGACGTCGCCTGTGTCACGGGCCAGCTCACACGCCTGTCCCTTGTCCTTCGTGGGATGCAGACAGTTAGGAAAGTGAGAGCCTTCACTTCGCACCCCCAGGAACTTAAGGTAGGGCCCTGGGGACCTCAGAGTCTTCGCTGTTCTGAGCCTGCTCCTGTGCATGCAGCCTGCGTTGCATGGGGGTGACAGGTGGCAGCATGGCTCTTATCCGTTGAGCTCTCCTGCCCGTGGTCACGTGAGAGGGGAGGGGGCAATGGTGGATCTGGCTCTGGACTGGTGGAGAGGGCTGAGGTTTCCAGTCTGGGCAGCCCCAGGTGAGGGAAGTCAGACTCCCAACTCCTTGTTGACCTGGGATTTCCGGAGCCAGCCAGGCAGGGGGCCCAGGAAAGTCCATGCCTGTGTCCTGACCTCCGTTCTTGCAGACAGACCCCGCTGGAGTCTTTGTGCTGCCGCCTCATGGGGTGCAGGACCTGCACGTTGGTGTCAGGCCGCAGAGAGCTGGCAGTCGCTTCATGCACCTCAACCTGGTCGACGTGGATTACCACCAGCTGGTAGCCTCCTGGCTGGTGTGCCTCTCCTGCCGCCAGCCGCTCATCTCCAAGGTCAGTTGGAGGGTCGCATGCAGGCTGAGGGGCAGAGGCACTGCAGGACCTCTGCTGTGACACACACACATGGCAGGGAGACACCAGTGCCACCTGACTGTGTGACTTGGGCTGCCCAGATGCAGGGCTCTGTGCAACGCTGGGCGGGAAAGTGCTGGTCTGGCCTAACTTCCTGGGGGTCCAGTGTCTGGGGCCATGCTATACAGCTGGGTTCAAGAAGCACCTGCAGGGGATCCCAGGGCTGTGCCCCGCAGGGGCCCCAGAGTCTCCCTGTCCTCCCTAGGCCTTTGAGATCATGATGGCAGCGGGCAAAGGGAAGGGTGCCAATAAGCGCATCACCTACACCAATCCCTACTCCTCTGGGAGGACCTACCACCTGCACAGCAGCCGCCCGGATCTGCTCCAGTTCAAGGAGGACTCCTTCCAGGTAGGGCTTGCACGCAAGGGCTGGGCTGCACTTCTTCCCCCTGGGGATGCTTAGGGGCCCCCGCAGGGCTAGCACCGCGTCCAATAGAGGTCCTGTGTCCCTGCTGGCTCCCCTGCCTTCTGGGAGGTCCTGGTGGCCCACACGCCTGTGGGTTCCTCGCAGAACCTCGGCCTCTACATCGCGAGGACCCCCATGGCATGTGGCAGTGCTCACCTCATCTCTCATGGTGTCGCCGGGCCTCAGCGTGGCCCGAGTGCCAAGGCCTGCCTCATGTTTCTAGAAGCTGCTAGAATGGAGGTGGCAGGCCAGGGGTAGGCACTGGGATCCCAACGCTCCTTTCCAGGTGGGAGGAGGAGAGACCTACACCATTGGCCTGCGGTTCGCGCCGAGTGAAAACCTGGGGCAGGAGGAGATTCTAATTTACATCAACGACCATGAGGACAAAAATGAAGAGACCTTTTGTGTCAAGGTCATCTACCAGTGAGGGCGTGGCCAGAGGCAGCTGGCGCCGGTTGCTCGTGTTCTCCCGTACACCCTCCTGGCCGTTGCAGCCTCGGCCCCAGGATCCAGTGGAGGGGTTTGGTTGAAGTCATTTTGTAACTCAGCATCTAGGTAAGCCGCTGCCGATGCCAACCCGGCTTGACCAAGTTCCCAGGCGTGACGTGAGCACCAGGGCCCTGGCTCTGCAGCCACGCATCCTGGCCGCGTGGGCACCTCGCTCTGCAGCGGCGCATTCCCGCCATGCGGGTGCCTCACTCTGCAGCCGCGTATCCCCGCCATGTGTGCGCCATGCACACGGACACCTCGCTCTGCAGCCGTGCATCATGGCTACGCAGGCGCCACACATGCGATGCCTTGTTCTGCAGCCACACATTCTGGCCAGGCGGGCGCCACACTCTGCAGCTGCACATCCCGGCTATGCGGGCGCCTCACTCCACGGCCGTGCATCCTGGCCATGCGGGCGCCACACACGCGATGCCTTGTTCTGCAGCCACACATCTGGCCAGGTGGGCACCACGCTCTGAAGCTGGACATCCTGGCCCCGCAGATGCCTCGCTCTGCAGCCACGCATCCCGGCCATGTGGGTGCCTCGCTCTGTAGCTATGCATCCCGGCCACGCGGACACCATGGCTCAGAGGTTGCCACCATCTGGAACTTTGTTCTGATCTTCACTTAGCAACATGTATTTTATAAATCAGCCTAAATGATAAGATTATGTTTTTCTCATTGGATTTTGTACGAATATACTATTTATTTGCCATGCAGAGTTTTATGTGGCGTTATTTCGCACTTTCTAAGTGATTCCCTGAAATGGTTCATTTCTGAGCATTTGCCTGTTTTTCCTGTGGATGGAAATTGGTTGAGCCTGCCTGAGCCCTGTGCCCTGTGGAGGCTCCTCAGGCCTGGTGTTGGTTTGGGGGGCTGTGGCCCTAGGGCAGCGAGCGGTTGGCGTGGTCAGAGCAGGAGGGCTCAGCCCCCTTCCTGAGTGGAGGTGCTGGCTGACTGGGCGGTGGCCCCACTGCAGCCATGTTCCTGTGGCCAGGAAAGTTCCTTGATCACAGAACCGCAGTCGCAGCTGCCTCTGCAGATCTGTGGTGCAGATGTGGTCTGCATCTTCAGAGAGGAGTTTTGCACGTGCTGTGTTACCTCCTGAAGGCTAGAGCCGAAGCTTTCTCTCATGTGCTTGGTGAGGGAGCCAGGATGGGAGGCCGTGAGTGGATTCTGTGCTGCTCTGTGCATAGCCAGGCCGGACTCTGCCTTTCCTTCCACCCTGCTCTGGGGTTGCACAGGCAGGCCTAGCAGCCAGCCCTGCTCAGGGAGAGGTTCCTGGAGCCCACAGAAGCCAGATGCCAATTCCCTGAGGCCTGGAGGAGCAATGCAGCCCTCTGCATGGGCACGACAAAGCCTCGGGGTCCACGGGGTCCATCCACGGCTGCGATTTGAGTGGTCATTACGGATGTGGGCTTGTGCTTCTAAAGCTTTGTCTCCTCCTGGAGGAGACATCCCTGCTGGCTTTGGGAGGCCAGGGCTCTCTTTCCTTAGTCACCTGCTCAGATGCCTGGACTTGCCCAGGGAGGCCCTCACAGCCCCGGAGGTAAGGAGGGCCGGCAGTGCTGGACATTCTCCCATCTCTGAGTCTAGAGTGGGCAGGATGGGCACTTAACCTCGGGAACCGCCAGGCGTATGGGGCAGATCCACAGCAGGGAGGCCAAGGCCCCAGGGATGGCCACGATGGCCTGTTCCTGACGATTCTGTGTCTCTTTCACCCAGTTGCTGAATTTCCCATGAGTGCGTAGTGTGCGGCAGAGGCACCCTGGCCACCTGGCCTGTGGTCTGCTGTCACGAAGCACCCTGCAGTCTGCAAGCCCGTGAAAAGCAGCGCAAGCCGCACTGACTGCAGCCTGCATCCTAACCATGCCGTGCTAAGGCAGCGATTGTGAAGGCCTTGTGTGCCATTTGTCACTTCTTGTCCTGGGAAGGGTGGCAGGGCCCTGCTTAGTCCTCCCAGGGCTGGAAGCCTTAGTGAGATGTATGGCTCGGGGTGATGGCGTGGGAAAGGAGACGAGGCCTTCTGCTGTGGGCCCCTGGGTTCTCACACACCACGCCAGGCACCGGTGACTCAGGCCTGTCATCCTAGCTACTCAGGAGGCTGAGACCCAAGGATCATGGTTTGAAGCCAGCCTAGGTAGGAAAGTCTATGATGAGACTTGTATCTTTAACCAGCAACAAAACAGCAAAAAACTGGAAGTGGAGCTGTGGCTCAAGTGGTTGAGCACTGGCCTTGAGTGAAAAAGCTAATGACCTCGGATGCCTGCTTCCTGGACTTGACTCCAGAGCCCCCACCCCCCGCCCTGGGACACCGGCACACAGGAATGCCCAACAAGCTGCAGCCAAGTTGCCCACACAGCTTCTGCCTACTGAAAGATGCCATGACCCCAAGGCCTTGTGGCCGCCCTCTGCCCTTGCTCTTCTTCCCCTTTCCAAATGCTGCTTAGCTGGGCACACCATCTGTCCTGCAGAGGTGTTTCCTTCCTGGCCAGGTGAGTTCATTCGAGAATATTCCCTAGAGGTGGCTCCCCCTGGAGGCTTGGTCCATAGGAAGCATCTCTGGGGTTCCTAGTGCTGGTCTGGGGACGGCTGAGTGCCATCTGGTGCCCTCTCTCTGGAGATCAGCATGTGCCTTGCAGGCTGAAGGGCACACAATACCCACTGGGCCCCGGGAGGCCCGATGGCCCACAAGGGGAAAGGGCTAGCTTTCGGCAAGAGAAACACCAGCTGAAGCCATCATGGAAGTCACACTGACCTGTCTTACTCCCATCTTTATCCTGCCTGTCCTAGTGGGCAGATGGCTCTTCCTCCTACTGGCCTGGCCAGTAGGACCCAAACCAAGACGTGTGAGCACAGGGCATTCTTTGGGGCAACACCACACTGCAGGATGTTGGGGTAGGGTGTAAAGAGGGGACATCTGGCTTAGAAAGTGGGAGAGTGGCCAGGAACAGGACAGAGGGCCGGGCTGGGGTGGCAGGAGGCTCCTGGGCTGGGCTGGGGGCTGGGGTGGGTAAGTTCATGTCTGGAACTCCCTTAGCCACAGTCCCTGCCCTCTCCATCAGGATGGAGTCCAGTCCTCAAGGAGGGGACAGTGCCAGGGTCACCTCATGCCCACCCTGGACCAGGTGGAGCTCCTCCTGCAGAGTCTGTGGCCGCATGCTGGGTGTGGTGCCCTGCTCAGGCTGCTGTGCCCACTTCTGGCTGGGCCTCTTCTGGGCATGGCACTGGGTGTCCCTTTGCCCCTTTTCATGAATAGGTAGGTATCTGTCTGGTGGGACTGTAGGGCTGGCAGGAACCCTAGGTCAAGTCCCCCCTATTCTCTGGGTTGCAGAGGGCCGCTCTTCATTTTTTTCTGAACCCAATGTGTACCGTTGCCAGCCACAGATGGGTTGGAATTTCTGGGGAGCTTGTGAGCCCGGTGATTTACGTGATAAAACCAGGCTGCACCTTGCTGGATGGTAGATAAGCTGGAGGCTCAGTCCCCCACCCCGCAAAGCCTTGTTTCTCTGGAGCCTGTGCTATTGTTTTGATCAAGGGCATTTCCAGCAGTTATTTTATTTCTTCCTTCCCACTCTATTTAACTAAAAGGAGTCACATGAAAGCCAGAGAAGAGCTTTACCCTCTCACGCTCGATAATGATTTAAGGCTGTTTGTCTCTATTTGGAAAAAAAAGAAATTAAGATGCTTTAAAAATTGTTACTTTAGGCTCCAAGAAGCTAGAGACACAGCCAGTGGATTCCCTAACTCCCCCTTCCTCTGGTGACTTGATCCCATGGGGACAAGCAGGGCATGGGTTGCAGTGTAGCAGGGCTGGATCAGAGCAGAGGCCTGGCCTGCCCTGGGGTGGTTGGAGAGATGGGTGGGCAGATACAGGACGCCCCACCTTCCTCCCTATGAAGGGGCCAGAGCCCCACCTCTGGCTGAAACCTTGTTAGGGGAGACCTGTCACGGGTTCCCCTATCTTCCTGATTCCCAGGCCCGAAAGCAAAGCCATGTTGGAACCTAACCTTGGAGGCCTCGCAGAACCCGGGCTCCCCAATTTGGAACGGCTACTGAGTTTCCACTGAAGCGTCACTGGAAGCCTTCCAAGGAGACGGGGTGGCTGAGGAGCAGTCCCTGCTGTCCTGGGGGGACAATGTCACCTTCAAGCTCAAGTCCATACCCTGAATTTGGGGAGTAAGGCTTTTGCAGGCATCCCAAGTGCGGGCTCACTTTGGAGCAGGGCAGTCCTGCTATCATGGAATATCCTTACTGGGGACAGGGACACAGAGCAAACTGCTATGTGACAACAAAGGCATTGGCAGCTGCAAGCTAAGGATGGCTGTGGCTGCCCAGAGAGCTAGGACAGAGGCCAGGGTGGCCTCTTCCTCAGCCAAGCAGGAGCCAGCCCCACACCCTTGACCTTGGACTGCTGGTGTCCAGAACTGTGGGAAACTTAAGTTTCTTTAAGCCACCTATGGCTTCAAGCAGCGTCTGGATCCATTGCTGCTCTGCCCGAGGCCTGCTGGAGCATTGTGCCCCTGACGAGAGCTCTTGTGAGTCTGGGGCAGTGATACCCCAGGAAGCCACTGCCACCCTGCCATGCATGGCCATGTGTCACTCAAGTCCTGTGAGGGTACTGCCCGATACACCGGCCTGCTTGCCTGCGTGTTTTGCTCACATGTTGATTTCCTTGTTGAAAATGATGGGTTATTAACTTTGCACCTTACAAAATACACTAAGCTTGAACTCTCTCCATCTCACTTCCCCAGCTTGTACTGGACCCCTGGCCTTGGCGCCCCTGGCCCAGCGGTGGCGTGATCTTGGCCTGCCCTTGACTTCCTCAACCTGAGACACAGCGGAAGAGCATCAACCCCTCATGGGTGAGAGCATGTGTTGCAAGGCTGCAGCTGCACTTCTCAGGAAGTGCTGGAGGCTACCGGCTCCTGCTTCCGGCCTCCTGATGCTCAGCCATGGGTGGCCTAGCCCTCCCGTCCTGCCATCCAGCTGCCCCTGGGCCCGTGGAGGTGGGAGTTCCTACCTCCTTGAGTCCACACACCTTCTTCCTGGGGGCTCGAGTTTGGTTTCTCCCATCCTTGTACATGGCACCTGGGATCCAGGGTCCTGCCTCAGGAAGCCACAGCCAGGCCTGAGGCTGGACCCCATTTCTCATGTTTCAGTCTCCTCCCAAGGGCCTCGCTCTGCCTCCCAGCACTCCAGGGAGGGCTCAGAGCTTGTGGCCTGGAAGAGGAACACATTCTGTGAGGCCTAGGGGCAGGTAATGCTCCAGAGCAAGATCTTGGATGAGGTAACGCTGTGAGCCAGCTTAGCTGGTCATTTTACTCAGATCGTGGGTCTAGCCCACAAGCTGCAGCAGAGGCATTGCACTGATGTGTTGAATGATGAGACCAGTGGGCTTTAGGCAGAGCTAGTTGCGCTCCATGGTGGTGGGGGTGGGTCTTGTCTTGTCAGTGGGAGGCAGAAGAGCCAGGACTGAGGATGCTGGGGAGGGTCTTCTGCCTTCAGGTGGCCTTTGGGCTCCAGCTGTAGCCTCACCCTCCTGTGAGGCACCAGCCACCCCCCCCCCCCCAGCTCATATTTGACAGCCCTACAACTGTGCAGCTCTCTCTGTAAGCAATGCCCCTGGTTTGCTTTTCTGGAGAGCCCTGGAGAGCAGAGCAGGGACTGAGCCTCAGGGAAGCCAGCTGGCACTTGGGCACCCCTGGCCTGCTGCCTCCACAGACAACTCTTGCAGGTACCCCCCTTCTCCCCCGGGAGGCTCACCAAAGACCCACTCTCCAGCCTCACTCTGGGGCCACTCAGCTGGGCATGGCTTCCCAGGTGCTGGGGTTCAAACCCAGAAAGTGAGGGACGGGTTCCAGTGAGGACACAGTTGCTCACCTGGCTCCCCGGCATATGAGCTGCTTCCAGAAGCCTGGGACGCAGATACTGGCCGGGACCACGAGGTCGAGCGCCACACTGGCCAATGGCAGAGCAGACAGCAAGTCTTGATGTTGTGGGCCCACCTGGCACTACAATGTGTCCCACCCATCTTCTCCAAACCCCAGAGCTGGGCAGGAGAGGTTAACTAAGGCTTCGGGTTTCTGTGAATCCTCCGATGTTGTGGGGTGGGGGGCGGTGGCATCTTGTCTGCACCTTGGGGAGCAAAATGAGAGGCCTCCGAGTCACCCAGGCACTCCCCGGAGCCGGGGGCCACGCCCCAGAAGCATCCTGCCGTGGATGGCTTTCAGGCGGTGGGTCGGTGTGGGGTGAGTTCCGATCCATTGCCCACAATAACCTGTTGTGACAAGAAGCTAGGAAACCAGACTAAAATCAATGAGCATTTGGAAACAGACTCTGCTGGAAACCATTTATTTCTAGAAGCAGTGTGGCCTGCAAAAGGCCTGGACTCAGGGACTCCAAGGAGGCCTGGGCAGGATGGAGAAGGATGAGGGGCCATGGCAGCCCACCCCCTCCCCGCCCCCGAGCTGTCCCCCCACCCTGTCCCACAGGGCCCAGCCTCGGGCCCAGTGGCTGGTGTTGGGACCGGGTGTTCACCATGCAGGAGCTCAATGAGGTTCATGCAAGGCTGGGCCCCTGGGGATAGGTGGTGGGCTTTGGATGTGTCTGGGTGTGTTGGGCTGGAACAGAGTCTCAGCCAGGCATGCAGCCTGGGAGGCCAGCAGGTTGGACCTCCAGCTCCTTCGGGAGGCTGGTTGCTTTCGTTTGGTCTACAGTGCTATGTTGGGCATCTCTTACGTGCCAGGCAGCATCACTTGCCTCTATGCCATCTTGGCCTCCTCATTTTATCTCTCCCCTCCTCCTCCTCCCCCCCTTCCTCCTCCTCCTCCTCCTCCCTCCTCTATTTCTGTACTGCTACAGGGGTGTCAGCTCAGGGCCTCCTGTTCTCCTCTGGACTTTTCACTCAAGGCTGACTCTCTGCCACCTGACTCTCTGCCAGCTTTTTGCTGATTAATTGGAGATAAAAGTCTCACAGATTTTCCTGCCCAGGGTGGCTTTGAACCACAATCCTCAGATCCCATACTCCTGAGTAGCTAGGATTACAGGTGTGAGCCACCCGCACCCAGCTCTGGCTTCAGATTCCCAGATCACAGGTATGCCCTGGGACCAATGTGCCATGTGGCCATCAGGAGCAGATGGGGAAGGTGTGGGTCTCCTGCCTCAGTTTCCCTGCCCAGACAGCTAGGAAATTTTGAAGGCTTAGACAGCTAAAATGGGCATACCTCTTCTTTTATTTATTTATTTGTTGGTAGTGGAGCTTGAACTCTGGGCCTGGGCACTGTCCCTCAGTTCTTCGGCTCAAAGCTAGGCACTCTACCTCTTGAACCACAGCACCACTTCTTGTTTTCTGAGTAGTGTATTGGAGATAAGAGTCTCACAGACTTTCCTGCCCAGGCTGGCTTTGAACTGTGATCCTCAGATCTCAGCCTC
This sequence comes from Dipodomys spectabilis, assembly GCF_019054845.1. NCBI lineage: Eukaryota > Metazoa > Chordata > Mammalia > Rodentia > Heteromyidae > Dipodomys > Dipodomys spectabilis. The sequence continues at coordinate 497,305 of NW_024871449.1, forward strand.
TTGAGTAGCTAGGATTACAGGCGTGAGTCACCGGCGCCTGGCTCTTGTACCTCTTGAAAGCATTACTTGGTCAGATGACCTTGGCTCCGCCTGACTATCTCCCTGCTCTCTAAGCTTGGTGGGTAGAGAGCAGGGAGCGACACCTAACTGTAAAGCAAGCATCCTCGGAACACTGTGGCTTTGCTTGCAGTTGTGAGGCTGCTGGGGGCTGCTGGGGTGTGGCTTGAGCTCAGCGTGGTCTCCCAGGCCCTCCTCTCAAGGATGGTGCAGTGTGAGGAGGACATTGACTCCCACACGTTCTCCCCTGGCCAGGCACCTCTCCACGGGGGCGGCTGGGTGGTCTGTGTGCTCTTGCTGTCTTTGTGAAGCCCCAGGGCCCAGGGATGCTGGCAGACCCTGCCCTGGAGGAGAAGAGGGTCTGAAGGAAAACCATAGGGATGTATAGTGAGGTGTTTTGTGTGTTGACCTCCCACCAAACCCCAACCCCAGCTGGAGGCATGACTCGATGCCTGCTTAGCAAGAGCAAAGCCCTGAGTTCAAATCTCAGTCGTGGAAAGAAAAAAGATTCTAGAATGCTTTAGAAGGTTCTTGGGTCCTAGGGCCAGCAAAATAACAGCCCCACTATGAAGGCCCAGCGGGGTGGGCAGCGGAGGAGGAGCCGCTGGGGTCTGAGGACCACTCCCCCTGGGACTGGCTGTGGGAGCCTTTGGGTCCCCAAGGTGCTTGGGGACACTGGGCACTAAAGAGACCCTGCTCCCAGTGGCTCAGCCCAGAGCTGGGACTCACAAGATGGTCCAGGGGGCGGAGAGACCTGAGCGGGGAGCTGTGGCTACCTGGAAGCGAAGGCTGGCTTGTCTTCCCCAGGTACGAAGGGGGCAGTCAGAGCGGCCAGGCAAGGTGAGCAAGTTCCTTCCATCCGCCATGTGGTACAAGGTCTCGGTGCAAGGCCGCAGGAACCCTAGAGAGGAGGCGGGGATGGGGACATGAGGCCCTGCACAGCCACGCCTGGTGAGGCTGGCCGTGTCCTGGGCTCAGGGGAAGTTCTTGGCTCTCCCAATCCTGGAAAGTTTAGCTTGATAGGCAGGTAAGGCCCTGGCTGCCGGCCGCCTGGGTGAGCTGTGTAGCACATCCGTGCAGTGGCTTTCATTAGAGCTCTCTTCCCAACTTCAGAATGGAAGCCAGCAAGTGACAGACAGACGGAGGCTGGCAGCCAGGAACCTGGCAGGAGGAGGCGATGCTTCCCTGTCACCCTGCAAAGCCCATCTTCCCTCTCCAGTGACTCCATTTCTAATAGAGCCCCACAGGCAGGACAGACTGTCCACAGAATCCGACTCCAAGGGGCTCTGTCGTGAGGGGATCGTTTCCTGTGGCCACGTCAGAACAGGCCACTGCCAGCAGGGACAGAGCCCCAGAGCCAGCGGACCTGGTTCATATCGAATAGATTAACGAGTGTGTTAATCTCACCTGCTCCTGGGAGGGTCACCGGAGCCATCCTATGGCGTCACTTCCTGCTTCCCTCAGCCTGGTCCCACCTCTCCATAGTGGGCCACAGATGCTGAGCTGATTAGTTCATTGATGCCAGGAGTGGGAGGGCAGTGGCCAGACTGGAAGCCCCCTTCCTGCCAGGCCTAGGAACTTGCAACACCCCCTCCACTGTGGACCCCCTTCCTCCCCAACTATAGATGCCCACCCATGCAGGCTGAGCCTGCGTGCTTCTGTCCAGGGCGGGTGATGGCTGTTGGGCTGTCTCCAGCACTTCTGCTTAGTGAAGCCGTTCCAGTCTGAAGCTCCTCCAAGCTGCATGCCTATCCCATGACTCCCAGCAGCTCTGACCTGTCCCTAGACAGGAGAAAGGACACCCGAGGTCTCCCGCTGTGCAGGGCCAGCCAGCATGGAAGGGAAGAGCACGGGCTCAGGCTACGGCAAGCATGAGCCTCCAATCATGATGCCCGGAAACAGCCAGACGAGAGAGCCACCCGCGGGTGAGGCCATTTGTATAAAATGCCCAGAGCTGGCAAACCCACAGACTCACATGCAGCATGAGGGGGCCTGATGTGCGTGGCAGAGAACGATGTGTGGGTCCAGAGAAGCAACCAGTGGGATCTCTCTCTGTGTCTAATGGTGTGGACTGGGAGTAACCACTCTGAGGGGCACCACGAGGTGACGGCTGGAATGTGCATGTGTGCACATGTGTGCACACACGCCCATAAGGTCTCATACTGCACATGTGTACACACATCCATGCAATGCATATACATGCACATGCATGCATATGCCCATGCCCAAGTACATGCACACACATGCATCACAACATGTATATTTGTGCATGTCGCTGCAGTGCAGGCATGTACACATGCATGTGCAAACACACGGATATACAAACCTATCTATGCATGTGTGTAGTATCTGGGCATATGTGTGCATGTTTAAGTATATATACATGTTCATTTGTACATGAGTGTGTGCACATGCATGTGTGTGCATGGTAAACTTTGTATCACAGCATGTTGGGGACGGAGGAGGCTGGAGTTACAGTCTTCGAACACTGATTAGATGAACACTGGTAGGGTTCTGGGAAGGAGGGAGGGGCTGTGATGCCGGTGACCCTGTCCCAGACTTCCTGTGTAACCTTGCATGACAGATGATGTGTCTAACTGGTGTTGAATGGCCCCGCGCTCATTCAGCCCTTGGCCTTGGTCGGGGGGGTCCTAGGGTCTCCAGCAGACCCAGGGCTCTGGCTGGAGCTTTCTGAGCTATTCTAGAGGCTGGGTGAGTGCGTCCCTGGATGTCAGTCATGGCAGCTTTCTGGCAAGATGCTGACAAGTTCTCACTGGCCGACATTGGCCTGACTGCTCTTCAGAAAGAGATTCAGGGGAAGTTCCAGAAATTTCTTACCTCCCTGGCACCAAAGCTGGACCTGTGGGGGCACTTTTCCTGCCAAATCTGGGGAGCAGCCAGCTTGCCTGGGAAGGTGGGGCCCTGGTCTGTACTCTGTGTGGGCATGCAGTTGTTCTCAGTAACGGCGACATGCTCATGCTGCTCCCTGCTTTCTGCTTGCCTGTCTTTTGATCTCCCTACCATATCTTCCACATCAGGAGGAAGATTAGCAGCCAGTAATGATCCGGCGAACTGCTGGAGAGTACTCCCACCCTTAGGATCCATGGCGGCTCACGCAGCAAGCAGCAGAGTGCCGAGACAGTGGGCTGTCCCTCAGGGCCTCTGCCGCGGACGTGACCGAGGATCTCCGCTGTCGCTCAGACCCTGGTGAGTGTCCTATTGGCAGTGCCCAGCTCTGACTCTGCAGCACACTTCCCCTCCAGTTTTGAATCTTAGCACGTGGACAGAGACCACATTAGTCCATTAGCAGCTCTGGTTTAATAAAACATAATTGTGAGCTTGACTTGCTTGCCTCTGCAGAGGATTCCTCTAATGTTATTTCCATTGCTCTCAGATGGGCTGCACGCAGGGAAATGCTGAGCGGAAGCTCCCTTCCGGCATGCTTGGGTTACTTCCTGGGCTGGCATGTTCCTGGTTGGCCCAGCGAATGTGCTTTGTTGGCCAGCAATAAAGCATGCTTGCACGGGGCGGGCTGCGGTCAGCACCCAAGGGCTCCCTGCGGGCCGCCCTCCAGAGAGGTCTGTCCCCGGAGCTGTCCCTTCTGCAGCTCGAGAAGCAGAAACATTTCTTCCTTCCTTCCTTTCTTTTTTTTTTTTTTTTTTTTTAACTCCAAGAGTCAGTGGAGATGTGCCTGCCCATCAGGGTGTGTGTGTGTGTGTGTGGCGGGGGGTGGGGGGGGGTATGGAACTTCACAGCCACAGCCGGCTTTATCAATGTTGCCGGGTCTCCAAACTCTTCCCCACCTGCTGTGGGCGGGGATGGAGGGGTGGGCAGATAGGGAGAACAGCTGGCAGTCTCTCAGCCGGAGGGGAGGGAACGGGCAGATACCTTGGGAAGAGGGCTTTATGGTCCAGGGGTACCTGGACACTGCTGCCACCTCCAGAGCCCCAGAGAGCTCCTGTGTGCTCTGGATATTGGGGCAAATGTCTCTTACACCTGGCCCCAGCTGACTTTTGAGGTAATGACAAGCTAGCCAGGTCCCTGTGTGCTGCAGGCACCTCCTGCACGGATGCCTCCTCTGGGCGGCGTCACAGCTCAGCAGGCATCCTACAGAGAGAGTGGCCAGGGACGGGGCGTTCCTCGCACTGGCACTGTGGCTGGGAAGAAGCAAGGGTGAGGGGAAGGGAGCCCAGAGGCTGGCTGGCTCAGCTGGGAAACCAAGTGCCTGCAGGGCTGAGCATGGAAGGGCCCAGGGTCTGGCCTGGGTTCCATCGAGGACACCAGAATCCAGTCCACTGCTCCTGAGGTAGCCAGGAGTGGAGCCTGGTGTCTTGCAGGACGAGCTGCAGGCGATGGGCACTGCTCTCCCCAGCCCCTCGACTTCGTGGGACATCCCATCCAGGGAATTTAGCAGCCCACCTGGAGAGGGCTGTCTGTGGGTCAGCACCCTCGGGGCACCTGTCAAAGAAATCCAGATCCCTTTATTCCGAAGGCTTGTGAAATGTGTGGCTGAGATGAGGTGTGTGGCAAATGGTTGTTAGCACCGCTGGAGGGGCTGCGGTGAGGTAATAGATCTTCCCTCTTCTGAACAAAGCAATTTGGACCTGAGAACCTGAAGTCACACGCATTATCAGCAAAATGGGAACGCCACCCTGCCACCTCCTCCTCCTCATGCATTCCCTCCACCGTCCTCACCACCAGCGCCTCCAACACTACCACCATTACCTCCAACGCCAACACTATCACCACCAGCACCACCACTACCATCATCATTATCATCACCTCCAACACCAACACTACCATCATCACCATCACCATCATCTCCACCATCACCACCATCTCCAACACCACCACCACCACCATCATCACCACCACCACCATCTCCACCATCACCACCATCACCAACACCGTCTCTATCAGCGTTGTCATCACCATCACTATTATTACCATTCATCACCATCATCATCCTTCAGGCATCACTGTCACCACCTGCCACCGCCGCTGCCTGCCCCTCCTACCGCAGAACTACCCTGCCACCCTGTCATTAGCACACCCTATGCCCAGCCCTGACCTACCTCCCCTGCCACCTTCGTCAGCTAGCGTTTCTGAGGTCCAAATGACCGGGGCACTCCCCTCGCACTCAGCTCTCTTTCCCACTGCAGGCCGCCCCTGGGAAGCAGGTACCTTTGTTCCTTCCCAGCACAGAGGACCATGCAGCCCTGGGGTGGCTGGCGCTGCAGTGTGCAGAGCTGGTTTCCTGGGCTCTGTGGCTCACGTTCGTCAACGGAAGGGAGCACGTGGCTGTCTGAGATTTTAGCCGTGCCTCCTTTTTGGCAAAGGAAGCCGGAACGGAGGCCTCCTACGGGCAGGTCGGGAGGGCCAACACTGCCTGGAAAAGGCAATTCTGTGCTCTGCAGGGGCCCTGGTGCCCACCTGTGGCTTGTATTGATCCATTTCAACAGCCAGGCAGCTCTGCCACGCTCACTTGGAGCTGCTGGACAATGGAGTTGTTTATTCTGGTAAACGCAGGATGGTTTTCTCTGAACTAGAACTGCTTCAAGGGCGGGCCGTGCTGAGAGGAGAGCTGTGTGTGTGTGTGTGTGTGTGTGTGTGTGTGTGTGTGTGTGTGCGCGTGCGCGCACGCGCGAGCGCACGCTGGATCTCAGCCTGCTCCCACAGCCTCCCGCCTGCCTTGGTCTTTAGGATTTGCCTTCCTCTCTCCCCTCACCATTCCACTCCCGGTCCATGCAGGGCAGCAGCAGCAATACTGGTTGGTTTACCATGGCCTGTCGTGTCTTGCCTGTGGGTTTACATCTATCTCCTTCTCCAGAAGTGGCAACCTTGCTCCGTTTTGGTATCAGCATGAGAATTCTTGCTCTGCCCTTAGTCTGTTCAGGGACTATGGGCAGGCGGCTCTTCTGGCCTCAGGATCCTCTCTAGGAATAGGTAGAATGCCGAGAACTTCCAATCAGCATTTCCCTGTGTCCCTCCGAAACAATGACCCATGTTGATCCAAGGGACTGCCACCCCGGGCGGTTGCTCACATTGTTACAAAAAGACATCTCTCTGCTCTGCTCTGCACACTGGTGGAATGTGGGTGGTTCCCCGAGGGGCCAACCTGCCTGGTAGCCGTGCGAAGGAAGGAGGGGCTGGACAACAGACAGAGAAACTGAGTCCCGAGACATCCTTCTGGGCGTGGGACCAGCTGCCTTGGCCCTATCAGAGATTGACAGTTACATGAGCCAGTTGTGTCTCCTGGGACGGGAGAGCTGTGGGGTTTCCAGCCAGCTGAGGCGAGCTTGGGCCTCCCATCGGAAGAAATCACTGTTGTTTGAAGGGAAGTGCGTGGGACAGGGAAGCATTCTTCTCTGAGCTCCGCTGCTCTGTCAGGAACTCGCTGCTCTTTCCCTCCCATTGTCTCTGGGACCTGGGCTCCTGCCCAGCCCTGGTGGCGCTGGGTCGGGATGGAGGATGCGTGACGGCGGCGAGGAAGCTGTGTGGGGCCTGGCTCAGGGACGGCTGGTGGCACCTGGGCTTGGTGCTAAGAGCTGTGTGAGAGCCGGGAAGCCCTGTCATTTATCTCTCAACTGAGCATTTGATCTGGCTTGTAATGCCCACGTTGCAGGAACATGTCGCTCAGAGATCTTAAAGCGCAAGTGCTTCTTTTTATGAACTGAAAGCATTTGTAGACAACCCATTGAAAGGGGTCCTGAGTAGAGAAATAGGAGTTGCTGGATTTATATCCCTTTTCCGGCTCCGTCTCTCCTGGCCGCTGTATGGATCATCATCCCCAAACTGAACCTAAACCTAAGAGTTCAGTGGGGCAAACCAGGGTGGAAAAACCCAGTCAGTTGGACCTGGGCCTCACAGAGGACAGACGTTGCTCTGGAGTCCCTCAGAAAGGAGTGTATTACAGGGCATCCAATGGCATTATCAAACTCCTTGGTGGCAAAGACACAAACCCAATTGCAGCATTCAGGAGTGGCTGGGAAGTTGTTTCTGTTAAATGTGGAAGTTCCTGCTACTGCTGCCTGCTCAGAGTCCCCCCAACAAAAGCTGCCTCTGCTTGGAGCAGCACAGCACCCTCACCCTGTTAGCTTGTGCCCGGCAGGGATGCAGCTGGGTCAGCTGGGACTTAGGGTACTGTGGGCCTGAGCTGCAAAGGGGTCTGGGAAATGTAGTTCCAACCACCAGCCTCTGCAGAGTGGGATGGGGCATTAGGCTAGAGGAGATGCCAAACACGATGCTTGCTACCCCCACAGCCCCGACCTTGCCAGCCCGTGCCCTCCCTGGCCTACTTCTCACTGAAGTTCAACTTCCATGCAATCACACCAGCAGCAGTTGCTCCTGCACAAGGCAGTACAGTGCACATGATCTTATTCTTTCCTGAAAACACGAGCCCCAGATTACATCATCACCATGACCAAGACCTCAAAACCAGCAAGTCCAGAGCCATGGGGCTGGAAGGAAGGGTTAAATGTTGTTCAGATAGAGCTGAGGGGCAGCACCTGGGTGCCCCTGTGGGTGGGGAGTGTGATCTTTGTAAAACAGCCCTCACCATTGCATGTTGTTGGCATCGGTCTCCAGCTGGAGGTTGCGTCTCCATAGATTCTCCTACCAGGCTCATGAGACCATCATGTCTGGGTGCTGGGTGCGCAGTAAGGCTAGCGCTGTCTACGTGTCACGCTTTCCACTGCTTTCGCCGTCTGTGAAATGAATTCCTTTGCTGGGAGCTCTTTCCCACTTGGCTTTGGGCCCTCCTGAAGCTGGGTCACCCAGACAGCAGCCCCTTGTGCAGAGCCTGGAAACCCGATCTTTGCTCCTCTTCCTCCATTGGCTGGCTACTGGGAGGTTGTGGGGGGTGCACAGGCTTGAGGGAGAGCTGGCTGAGCTGGCGTGGAGGCTGTCCTGCAATGAGTTCCTCTCGAAACAGCCCCCTAGGTCTTCAGGATGCATTTGTGCCTGAACTCTGGAGTCCACCTTAGATGGGAAGGGACTGTCGGACCCGTGGAACATCCTTCAGCTCAGCAGACTGGATTCCATCAGCTTGCTCTGGGTCTCTTGGTGTCCCTTAGGGGTCTTGGACTAGACACACCACTTTGACCCTTCCTGCTGCTCCCCCTCATCTCCTGTGGGGGTCTAGGAACAGCTGCTGAACTTTCTAGAAGGGATAATTTGCTGAAGAAGCTGTGACATAGTTTTGGAACCCAGAGGACTGCAGTGGTCAGTCTCCACAGAGTCCCTCTGCCCCCGACACTCAGACCCTGCTGCACCCCAAGGGTCAGAGACACTCATTCAGGAGGCAGAGCTCGGGCCCTCACAGTACAGAACTGTGGATTCCTTGTGGGAGTGGGGGCCCTGTGCCTCCTTATCAGGTACAGATCGCAGGGGGTACTAACCTTGGGAGGCTGGGCACCCCACGTGCTCTGGACCAAACCTCAGGATTTCTCCAGTAGGTTTGGCTCTCCCCTCTGGCACACCGCATCTCGCCAAGGTAGTGTCTGTGCTTAAGATTGCTTGATCCTAGATTTTGTCATCCGTATGTGAGGAAACAAGGCTCCCTGGGACTCTGGGGTGGCAGAGGTTCTTGGGGCTGGCCTTAGGGCTCCAGGGTGCTCGCTGAGGCAGGGGACCCGGAGGACTAAGCCGAGCATCTCTATATGAGACAGGAACAAAGCCTGCACCAGACCTGTAGCCAAGTACCAGATTGGAACCGCCATGTAGGTAAGTGTGGGCTGGGCCTTGGTCACTCTCTAAGACCGGTCTGCCCTCTCCTGGGGTATGAAGGGAAGTTAGACAGGGGTGGGGGTGGGTGGAAGGCATGTCCCAAGGTTGACGGTGACCTCAGGCCCCAAGGGTGCTCTAGGGAAGCCTGGTTGTTTTCATAAGCAGTGTGGTAGGAGTGGGGAATTCCAGAGACGACTTCTCCTTGTCCTGGTCTCTGTCTGTGTGTCAGTCTGCTCTCTGTACCATAATGGGATGCCCAAGAGAGGCAGCAGTAGAGAAGGTTTTCATTGTGGCTCACAGTCTCAGAGGCTTCAGTCCATAGTCCCTGGGCCTTGTGGCTGTGGGCCTGTGGCAGGGCAGGGCATCATGGGAATACAGGGTGGAGGAGACTGGTTTGTTTCATAACAGCCTTAGAAGCAAAGAGGGTCCCAGGATCCCCTCCTAGGACATGCGCCCAATGACCTAACTTCCTCCCTCTAGGCCACGCCCCCTAAAGAACATGCCACTCCTGATAGCACCACTCTTGGGGGACGGAGCCTTCCACACAGGGCCTGTGTGGGACAATGAGTCTGACACCATTCTGTGTCCATACACTTGGGTCCTGTTGTATGTTGAATGTCTGTGTGTACAGGTAGGTATGTTTGCATGTGCATTCATGTGTGTGTGTGTGTGTGTGTGTGTGTCCATCTCTGCGGGTTGGACACCTCTGTATGTGTAGACATGTGCATGTGGCTCTATCTGTGTTTGTGATTTGTGTCTATATTCATGTTTCTGTGTGTGCCACGGGTATGCAGTGTATCTACACACTCATTTGCCTTACGTACGTGAGGGCTCCGAGCTCTGAGCTCTCTCTCAGCTGCCTCTGGCCTCCTGCTTTCTCTAGGTTTCCTCTCACATTCTTTATATTTCTAGAAACATCTGCCTCAACCTCGCCTTTGATTCTGTAGCCCTGGTCATTTTATCACGCCTCTCTTGACTCCAGCCACGTGCTATGGCTGCCCTTGTTTTTTTTTTTTTTCCCCTAATGACTGTTTTCTGTACCTCCACAGCAGGAAGTCCAACGCTGGGTCTGAAGATCCTTGTAGCAGCTTGATTCATCTTCATTTCCACGGCACCTTCTACGTGGACTTATCCAGGAGAGCTCGAGCAGGTAGAATGGAGTTCTTCGTTTGCCCTTTATTGTCACTGAAGGAGCTGATAATTAATCACGGCAACTTTCCTCTTATTAAGCATGGCATTCCTTTTGATTTAAGAGTATTTTTGCCTCTCCAAGTGCTTTTAAGGAGGGTTACTGCAGGAGAAAGTCTATTCATTGCTACAGTATATTTAGTTTCTTTTCATAAATTGTCTAGATTGCATTTTAAGGAAGTGGAAATTGAATGTAGTCTTTTTTAAATTGCTGAAGCCAATTAGCTGCGAAAATGTTTAATTATGGAAGAAGGATTCCGATCTACAACCAAGTGGAGGTTTTCTGCAGAAACTTCCAGCCCAGTTCCTCAGTCTTCCTCACCTCTCCCCAGGCCCAGGTCCCTCGAACCTCAGGTTTGGATCTGTGTCACGTCCACTCCTTGGCCCTGAATGCCAGTGAAGAGGCCCAGTGGCTGAGCGTGCAGATGGACTCTTCCTCCATGGGACTCTGCCTGGTTCCAGGGAGGTATTTTAGGATGATGTTTTTTTTTTTTGGGGGGGGGGGGTCCGGTCGTGGGGCCTGAACTCTGGGTCTGGGCGCTGTCCCTCAGCTCTTCAGCTCAAGGCTAGTGCTCTACCACTTAAGCCACAGCGCCACTTCCGGCTCTTTTTTCTTTTTGCTTATGTGGTGCTGAGGAATTGAACCCAGGGCCTCATGCATGCAAGGCAAGCGCTCTACCACTGAGCCACCTTCCCAGCCCCCAGGATGATGTTTTTTATAGAACCTCCCCACCATTCATTTCCTTTCTCTCCCCTCCCCACCCCATGCTGGACTAATACAGGCCCTTAGCTTTTTCAATCAAGGCAGTGCTGTAACCATTGAGCCACAGCTCCACTACTGACTTTGTTTTTTTAGTTTTGGTAGTGAATTGGAGATAAGAGCATCACAGACTTTCCTTCCCTGGGCTGGCTTTGTACCACACCTCAAATCTCAGCCTCCTGAGTAGCTAGGACTGCAGGCGTGAGCCAGCAGTGTCCAGCGTCTTTCAGGTCTTGCTTCTAGTTGTAGTGGTCACAAAGCAGAGCTTAAGAAGGTCAAACCGCAAGAGACACTGGCAAGTTATTGATAGGTGCTTGTGGAGCCTTGGGAGTCCCAAAGCCACTTTCTTACTAGAAGAAAAGTCCCCTGCTAGGCCACTGCCATGCTGTCCAATCAGTCTGAAATCGGGTGGACTCCCACTTTCTCTCTTACAGCACCTTACCCATGTCTTAGCACTAACAATGTCTCAAGACCAGATTATTAAAGTTTTATTGACACACAGACACACCAACTCATTTGCATACTGGCTCAGGCTCTGTTCCAACAGACACTATATGGAGCACAAACCCTAATAGGTACATCTGGCCCTTTAAGGAAAAGTTTGCTGGTATGTAGTTTTAAAGCCTCCAACATGAAAAATTGTCTTATTTCAACACAGCTTACTCCCCCTCATATACATATATATATGTATATATATACATATATATATAATTTTTAACTTTTTTTCTGGGAGAAAATGGACTGATAGGCAGTTAAGTTTTCTCCCTTTAGTAAACTTGATGGATGAGAATCCAGGACTCTGCGTGGGACTTGACACGCTTGACTGTCAAGCCTTGTTTGTTCCAAGAAAGAAAAAAAATAATGATTTCTAGGTGGGTGGGGACGCATTGGAATGGCCCTCGTGATGTGGGAGGACATTCTCCTGATTCTCTCCGTCCCCCGCGCTTCTCAGCGTGAGGCAGTGGAGGAGGCTGTGGAGGAGGGATGATTCCATGTCCCTGCCCTGCCATGAGGAGAGATGGTCTCCCTGTGTGGGTGTAGCTGGAGGCCAGGTGCGCGGATGACCGGAGTCCTGCCCCTCCTGCCTGACTGCTAATGGCGCAGCTTGTGAATGCCTGTAGGTCAATTAAAAACATGTTTGCGCTTCCACTGTCCTGCTGTGACAGGGAGCTGTATAATATTTAGACAGTGTGGTAGCATTTATGTTCCGAGTGTAGACATAAACTTCTTGTTTTACACAGGAACTGAAATCGATAGCGAAATAGAGCGGCATTGCATCAAATCAATTCTGAGAGGCTCTTGAACCCAATCCAAGTCTCAGAAAGAGAGATAGAGGGAGCCAAAATATTTAGGCCGGTTAATGTGGCTATGTGTGGGGGAGGGTGCGGCCCCCGCACACCGCACACTGCACACCGGCTTATTTGGACGGCTTATTTCTGGTCTCTTACAGCAGCCCTGACCTTTCCTGCAGGGTGACAGCTGGAAGAACAGCTCTTTAACTATTCTCCCCAAAGTCCCAACCTGCCAAGCTCCAAGGGGCCACCTGAGATACTTCCTGTGCTATTTCGTTAAAACGTGTACAAAAGTGTATTCACCTGGGCTCAGTTAACACAGCCATGCCTGGTACCTGTCCTCCCCCTCCCCCCACCATCTACTTGGCTAACAGTAGTTTTCCCTGGGTGAGAACTGTGCCCAGCACTCTGTCCTCTCCTCACCCCCAGTAGTTGTCTGTGGTGCCCAGGCTGGGTGGGAAGCAAGTGGACACTGGTGAGATGCCCCTGTGAGGTGAAAGAGGTCACGTCTGAAGTCGTTGGTGGGGCCACTGTAGAGGCTCCGGAAGGACCCCAGGAAGGGGAGGTCAGCGGGATCTCAGGATGAAAGGTTCTGGCAGATACAGGCCTTACCACCTGTCACTGTCCCAGGTACTGCAATCATCAATGACAGGAAGCTATGTGTTCTATTCCACACGACCACTTCATTGCCGGGACACGTGGAAAGGGCTCCATGTTTTCTATAAAGTCTAGACTTACATTTTTAACATGGTTTAAAAATCTACCCTGCCCCTTCTCTGGAGCCATCTGAAGCTTGAGTTCCAAGGTACATAGAGCAGATTCGTATGTCTGTGTTTGGGTAACTCAGAAGCCAGAAGCTTCCAGACTGCATCCAGGGCCCTTCAGGAAAGAATTGCTCCCAAGAGAAGATGAGATGGGTAGGTGGATGGAGGGACAATGGGTAGATGGATAGAAGGGGAAGGAAGGATGGGTGGGTAGGTATGTGAGTGAATGGATGGATGGATAGATGGATGAACAAATACAAGAAGTGTGGGTGTGTATATGGATAGACATGTGGATGGATGGACAGATGGGAGGAAGGAAAGATGGAGGAGGACCTTCTTTCCATGATAGTGGCGATGGTCATGATAATGGTAATGATGGTGATGATGATGGTAGTGGTGATGAAGATGGTAATGATGGTGGCAATGAAGACTGATGATGATGATGGTGGTGGTGGTGGTGGTGATGATGAAGATGGTAATGCTGATGCTGATGGTGGGGTGGTGGTTATGAGGGTGACAGTGGTGACAATGACGATGAAGATATGGATTATAGCTATTGTTTTCTAAGAATTGTGGTTCAGACACCTGAACCACTCCCTAGCCACCACACCTCATTTCATTTGTCCTTTGGGACCATTTTCCAGTACTATCGAGGGGGAAGACCAGGCTCACAGAGCATTTATTTACTTATTTCTGACTTAGTTCACTTGCCTTACAAGTATTAACGTACCTCTACAGCAGCCCTATGATGTCCAACTTACAGATGAGGAAACGAAGCACAGAGAGGGCAGAGAACTCATCTAAGGTCACTCAGCTAGTAAGTAGCTAATCACGCTTTATTCTAGCTGTCCTGCGGTGTGGCTGGTGGTGGGGCACTGATTGCTCTTGGCTGTGACTTACTGAGTCAGGGGAGTAGCTACTGCCTCCCCATGTTCTCCCTCCCCCTCCCTCCCTCCCTCCCTCCCTCCCTCCCTCCCTCCCATCTTCCCCACTCAACTCCTTGGCTAAGTCCCTGAGATTGTCCAGGACACCCTGCGCAGGGCAGCCTGTGCCAATGGCCTGGTGGACCTTGGGCCTGAGTTCTTTGGGGGCCTGGCTGCGGGCAGGAAGGGTCTTGGGCGAGGTGGATTCCTCCTCCACATTGTCATGTGGCCTCAGTTGTTCCACAGAAAATTGGCCGCTGGGAAAGCCAGGCCTGCCCACCCACGACCGCTGTGCACTTATGGAGCCCGGCAGCGGGACTCGGGCTGGAGAAGGGTGGGCAGCATCCTCCCATCACCGTGACGCCCGGGCGGCGTCTCAGGATGTGGCTGAGGCTGCCCACCCGGCTGCTGTCCCTGCCCTCACTGGGAGACCAGGCTGGCCGCAGGGTGAGGGTGGGCTAACCCCACCACAGTGACGTAGCCGGCCACCGAGGCCACCTGGGAGACTTGCTGTCCCCATCCCTGTGGGTGGCAGATGCTCCCGGCCATGCCTTGGCAGGTGAGGGTCACAGTCAGACCTGGGAAGGTCAGCTCCAGGAAGCACTTACCTCCAGGGTTTGCTGCGGTGCCCAGGGAGGAGAGAGGCTCTGGGCTTCCCTTCCCTGGGGCCCAGGGCAGGCGCTGGCCAGGGGGGGCGCTGTTGGCCTTTCTTACCTATCCCGCTCAAGATAATTGCTTCCCTGGCTGTCTCCGAGCTGCTGTTTAATTCCCCTCGATGCTTCCAGTGTCTTCCGTTTTAAAACACACTGCTATCGTGTTAAGTCTTCCGGCCTGTACAGGCTGTAATTATTTCTAGGAGCCTGATCTCAGTAGCAATTAGCACATCATCAGATGGCATGGGAGAGTGCTGGTCCCTCCCCACCCCAGACTTCCTGTTAGCCCCCAAACCAGGGACTCCAGGTCCCTCTCGTCCCCCTCCCTCCGCTGTTCTAGAGTGGAGGCTTCCTAGAGGGGAGGGGTGGGAAGGACAGCCAGGCTTTGTTCTCATAAGCAGTGTTCTAGAGACCAGGGGCGGGGCGGGGGGGGCCTCGAGGCCTCTTCCCCAGGACATTTTAGAGCCTCCTGGGTTGAACCACAGGTTGTCCATTGTGTGGAGAGTTGGAGGACTGGCAGGGGTTTGTGTCAGCTTCAGGTACTGGGTGGGCCAGGAGCAGCTTCTGTTTCCTCCTAGTTCCATGTACAGAGCAAGTGGCCATCCACCTGGGTTCCCACTGTGGGTACTTTAGCCAGCCAGAGCCTGTGGGTGCCCCAGTGCTCTCCCTCGCTGCCTGCTGGGTATTGGACATTTGACAAAGATGCTTCAGGCCCCGGGCACAGCCACACCTGGCTGCAGAGCCACCTGTCCTCACAGTCCCCCTAGCCTACCTGGACAGTCCAGTCACACCTGGAGGTCCAGTCACACCTGGAGGTCCAGTCACACCTGGACAGTCCAGTCACACCTGGAGGTCCAGTCACACCTGGGGGTCCAGTCACACCCAGAGGTCCAGTCACACCCGGAGGTCCAGTCACACCTGGACAGTCCAGTCACACCTGGAGGTCCAGTCACGCCTGGAGGTCAAGTCACACCTGGGGGTCCAGTCACACCCGGAGGTCCAGTCACACCTGGACAGTCCAGTCACACCTGGAGGTCCAGTCACGCCTGGAGGTCAAGTCACACCTGGGGGTCCAGTCACACCTGGACAGTCCAGTCACACCTGGAGGTCCAGTCACGCCTGGAGGTCAAGTCACACCTGGGGGTCCAGTCACATCTGGAGGTCCAGTCACACCTGGAGGTCCAGTCACACCTAGCGGTCAAGTCACGCCTGGAGGTCCAGTCATACCTGGACAGTCCAGTCACACCTAGCGGTCAAGTCACACCTGGAGGTCCAGTCACACCTGGACAGTCCAGTCACACCTGGACAGTCCAGTCACGCCTGGAGGTCCAGTCACACCTGGGGGTCCAGTCACACCTGGAGGTCCAGTCACACCTGGACAGTCCAGTCACACCTAGCGGTCAAGTCACACCTGGAGGTCCATCACACCTGGAGGTCCAGTCACACCTGGAGGTCCAGTCACACCTGGACAGTCCAGTCACACCTGGAGGTCCAGTCACGCCTGGAGGTCAAGTCACACCTGGGGGTCTAGTCACACCAGAGGGTCCAGTCACACCTAGACAGTCCAGTCACACCTGGGGGTCCAGTCACACCTGGACAGTCCAGTCACACCTGGACAGTCCAGTCACACCTGGAGGACCAGTCACACCTGGAGGTCCAGTCACGCCTAGTGGTCAAGTCACGCCTGGAGGTCCAGTCACACCTGGACAGTCCAGTCACGCCTTGAGGTCCAGTCACACCTGGAGGTCCAGTCACGCCTTGAGGTCCAGTCACACCTGGAATTCCAGTCACACCTGGAGGTCCAGTCACGCCTGGAGGTCCAGTCACGCCTGGACAGTCCAGTCACACCTGGAGGTCCAGTCACACCTGGAGGTCCAGTCACGCCTGGAGGTCCAGTCACGCCTTGAGGTTCAGTCACGCCTGGGGGTCGAGTCACACCTTGAGGTCCAGTCACACCTGGAGGTCCAGTCATGCCTTGAGGTCCAGTCACACCTGGAGGTCCAGTCACGCCTGGAGGTCCAGTCACGCCTGGACAGTCCAGTCACACCTGGAGGTCCAGTCACGCCTTGAGGTCCAGTCACACCTGGAGGTCCAGTCACACCTGGAGGACCAGTCACACCTGGGGGTCCAGTCCGCCTGGAGGTCCAGTCACACCTGGACAGTCCAGTCACACCTGGAGGTCCAGTCACGCCTGGAGGTCCAGTCACGCCTGGAGGTCGTCACACCTGGAGGTCCAGTCACGCCTGGAGGTCCAGTCACACCTGGAGGACCAGTCACACCTGGGGGTCCAGTCCGCCTGGAGGTCCAGTCACACCTGGACAGTCCAGTCACACCTGGAGGTCCAGTCACGCCTTGAGGTCCAGTCACGCCTGGAGGTCGTCACACCTGGAGGTCCAGTCACGCCTGGAGGTCCAGTCCGCCTGGAGGTCCAGTCACACCTGGACAGTCCAGTCACACCTGGAGGTCCAGTCATGCCTTGAGGTCCAGTCACACCTGGACAGTCCAGTCACACCTGGAGGTCCAGTCACGCCTGGAGGTCCAGTCACGCCTGGAGGTCCAGTCACACCTGGGGGTCCAGTCACACCTGGAGGTCCAGTCACGCCTGGACAGTCCAGTCACACCTGGAGGTCCAGTCACGCCTGGACAGTCCAGTCACACCTGGAGGTCCAGTCACACCTGGAGGTCCAGTCACGCCTGGAGGTCCAGTCACACCTGGGGGTCCAGTCACACCTGGAGGTCCAGTCACACTTGGACAGTCCAGTCACACCTGGGGGTCCAGTCACGCCTGGAGGTCCAGTCACGCCTGGAGGTCCAGTCACACCTGGAGGTCCAGTCACGCCTTGAGGTCCAGTCACACCTGGACAGTCCAGTCACACCTGGGGGTCCAGTCACGCCTGGAGGTCCAGTCACGCCTGGGGGTCCAGTCACACCTGGACAGTCCAGTCACGCCTTGAGGTCCAGTCACACCTGGACAGTCCAGTCACGCCTGGAGGTCCAGTCACACCTGGACAGTCCAGTCACGCCTGGAGGTCCAGTCACACCTGGACAGTCCAGTCACACCTGGGGGTCGAGTCACGCCTTGAGGTCCAGTCACACCTGGACAGTCCAGTCACGCCTGGAGGTCCAGTCACGCCTGGAGGTCCAGTCACACCTGGACAGTCCAGTCACGCCTGGAGGTCCAGTCACGCCTGGAGGTCCAGTCACGCCTGGCACTTTGGTGCTCTGTTCAGCATCTGTCACACCTCAGCCCACATTTTCATCCTTTGTTTCTTTGACTTCAAGTGTGATCCACATAAAGTGTAACATTCCAGGGCTTTCGGGGCATTCTGAACGTGTAGCCAGCTCTAGTTGAAGAACGTTTTCCTCCTTGACAAAGCAAACCCAGCTGTACTTGGCTTTCCCCACACCCAGCTCCTGGAAGCCGCTGCTCTGCTGTCGGGTCTACGGGTTGTGTGTCCTGTTCTGATGGGTCTCCTAAATAAGCATGCTGCCTTTCACCACTTCTTTCACTTGGTATGACGTGTTTAAGTTTTACTGCATTGTAGCTAGAGTTGGATTTCCCTCCTTTGTGGCTGAGTGAGATTCCGTCGTGTGCCTGTACCAAGCTTCACTTGTTTGCTTATCTACGGATGGAACGTTGGGCTGTTTCTACCTTCTGTCTCGGGATGCTGCTGCTGTGAGTGTTGATGGACAGGGCTTCCATGAGCCAACTTCCTCTTTTCCCGGTGCTGCCTGGGCCTCCTCTCCTGGCCCTCTACTATCTCCTCTGCCTTGGCGCCACACCCCTCCCTGCATTTCCAGGGCTCTGCCAGGGTGATGGCACCTTGCGAGCTTTGCTGGGCTGAGTCCAACTCCGCTGGTGTGGGGAGGAGCCACCCCCGCCTCCCGCCCAGTGTTCCTGGCGGAGAATCAGGGCTCTCCTGTCACCCGGGGACAGGGGGTGTGAAAAGTCACCACCCCCACCTCCAGCTCCCTCCCTGATCTGAACAGGCTTCAGAACACAAACAGCTTTCAGAGCAGGTCAGCCCTCTGCAGGCTGCGAGACCCTCAGCTACTTTCGAGTTGGCCCGGCAGGTCCTGGCACCAGGGTAGGCAGGAAGTACATTTAGGGGTTGGGCAGCTCTAACCACAGGAGCCTCTGACCCTAGCTGGCAACTATAGGAGGAGACGTGAATGTCCTACAGGCTGTAGAGACCCCCATTTGTGAGTTCTGAGGGGGCACGGTTCTTTCTGAGAGCACATTTCTGCACAGGGACTGAGGTGCGCTGGCCTCAGACCTCTCAGCAGGCTCTACCAGCCCTTGTCCAGCAGGCTGCTGGCAGTTGTCACTGAGATCAAATGAATGGGGTGCAAGAGCAGAGCCAGTCCCAGTCTCCCCTACCCCCGCCCCCAGCCCATCTCCTCCCAATATGGTAGGAACAAGCAACGCTTTGGGGCGTTGGGGAAAAATAGCCAAATAGTGTTCTTGCTCAGCGTACATTTCTCCCATTTTTCCAGAAGAGCTGTCAAGTATGCCGGATTGCTTCACACAGAGCCGGCTGCCTGTGAGTGAAGCCTACAGCGGTTCCTGGGAAGGGGTGGGGTGGTGGCGGGAAGCTGGGGCCTTGGGGGAGGGGAGTGGTCGGAATGATGGGCCAGCTTCCTTCCCACTTGTCTCTCCTTCTTGGACAAGTAGGTAGGGTTGTCCCTTGTCACTAGATGTGTTCCTCATGCTGTGATGCAGCCCATCCCCTCCTGCCTGGGCGGAGCTCTCCAAGGGGGGCGGGGCCCCCAGTCCTTACCCTGAGGATGTGGGCCACGGCCACTCATGTCCTCTCTGTCCTTCCTCTGCAAGATTGGTCTCATTAATCACACAATGCATGGCCAAGGCAGGCCATTTCCGCCTCACCTTGGGTTGAGCTCTAAGCTTAGACCTTTATTTAATTCCATTTCTCCCCTTAAAAAAAGATTACCAATCTCTTATAGCTTTTATTTTCTGGACTCTGGGAAATGAAACTTTTTTTTCTTGAAGGAAGAAATGGGATTCTGTATTCTTTTGTTCTGAGGAGGGGTGCGGGATGGGGTGAAGCTCTCAGCAGTCAGTGGGGGGGGGGGTTTCTGAGCCCCCTGGGGAAGAGGACTTCCGGGGCGGACACAGAACTCACATGCTGAGGGTCTGGCTAGGATAGCAAATCGATGAGCTGAGCAAGTGGCTCCAGCCTCCTGAGGACAGAAGTAGCCTCTGATAGCGCAGCAATGCCCCTCCAGCCCCTGCCCCACCATTCACCATGGCTTACTGATCCTCAGCGATTTCATGACACACCTACCACCTGCAGAAGGAACGTGGTGGAGATGGATTCCATCTTGGAGGCGCAGCCCAGGGAGGGGGCCTGGGACAGGAGGCCCTGAGTGGAACTATCAGAAGCCAAAGCCCACAGTGTGGCCTGTGCCTGGTCCTCACTACAGAGCATCGTCGCGAGCTCCCTTCGCAGGCCTGACATCCTGACCTGGCACTAGGCCGCGAGCTCTTCCAGCAGGCCACCTTGGTGAATGGATTCAGAGCGCAGTGTGGGCAGCCAGGAGAGGCGTCACTGGGGGTTCTGGCTATATGCCAAACTTGGATTCCTTCAGCTCTGCACGGTGCTGCTGCCCAGCTTGGCCACTGGTCCTGGGCGTGAGGGGCCGGACACTGGAGGCTGCCACAGGGAGGCTGACCAGGCGTGCACCCTCTTCTGTGTCCTGTGCTGGCCTTTCATGGACCCCCATGCAGAGCATGGGGTTTGATATTCTTTACAAAACACCGAGGTCCAGAGCCCGGGGGCGGGGTTGTGGACCCAAGCCCAAGACGAGCTAGATGCCCTTTTCCCTCTCTAGCATGCAATCCCAGGAGTCCCGGGCAGAGGCCTACGCCAAGCCATGGGTGGGGCTATAGCACAGGGCAGGAAGCAGCCGGCAGCCCGTGGGCAGCTTTGCGTGGCTCCCTGCATCTTCTCTTCCCCCTCTCTGTCCCCCATCCTGGACAGCCTGTGTTTGTGCTTCCCATCTTTTAATCCTCCCTTGGGTGTGGCATGCTAGGAAAATCCAGATGAAGACCCATTTTTTTTTCTTCTCTATCTGGCATAGGATGGGAGGGTTTTGCTCTGTTCCAGCGTAATCTGGTCTCTGCCAGTTCGAACCTCCAGTCTGGCTCATACCAGAGAGCTTCAGGCAGTGTGGACCAGTGGGCGTCTGGGTTTCTGCTAGTGGTAGGCAGGGGTCCTGGATTCCTACAGATGGATCCAGAAGATGGAGGGGCTGTGTTCTGAATGCATGCATGCAGGCGTGTGTGCACGCTTGTATACACATAAGTCCATGTGCATTTACACACACGTCCATGTGTGACAGAGTTTACAGACTGTACACACATGCAGCCTGCACACACGTGCACACATGCACGAACACATGTGCATGCATGGACATGCTGGTGCACACACATGCCTCTGTGTTGGTGCTCTCGTGTGCAGAGCTGTGTGTGCTGCTTGTGTGTGCACAGATGACCTGTTCTCAGGAAGGTCTGCTGGAGAGCGCATTTGCAGTCTTGCATCTTTTAGGACGGCCTCTCATCCTTGCCCGGCCTGGCGCCCCACGCAGGTGAGCCGCATCAGGCCCCGAGGGCCCCCTCCCCACCACGGCTCCCGCCTCACTCTGCCGGCTCAGCTCCTGGTGAAGCATTCTCCCCCACAGATGCGATGACTCTCTCCTCCTGTTCAGCTTTAATTAGGTTCCATAAAACATCCCCTGCTGCGAGTTCTGGTTCAGTAATTACTATATCTTTCAGGTTCAAAGAAAGCTGAATCTTTCCTTTTAGTAATTTAACAGAACATTTCACACTGTAAGGGCTAAATGCCCTCCAGATTCCTCAGCCTTCTCCCGAGTAACTAAATGCGATTGTTTGCATTACAGGATAAACCTGAGTCTCGCCTCTTAGTTGTCTCTGGGATACCAAATCGGTGCTGGGTGGGGCTGCGGCTTCCCACGTGAGAGACAAAAATCACAGTGCTCCGATCCCCAAGGCCAGAGACTGAAAAGCAGAAGAGGGGCTTGCTGGGAAGTTGCTCTCAGCCTCGGCGGGCCCCAGAGCCGGGGCTCTCAGCCCTCCACACCGTCAGGAAGAGTCCCTGCCTTCCGCTGAATGCTTGCTCTAAATCCTTGTGTTGGAGGGTGTCCGCGGGGGTGGGAAGAGTGGAGCCCCTTTCCTTGGATGCAGCGTCCCGACTTGCTCAAGTCCTAGTGCGTCTTTCCGGCTTCTCCCCAGTGCCATTCGGTGGCCACTGCTGTCCTGGACCGAGCGCCGCTGTCCTGGTGGTTCTTCGGCTCAGCTTGTTGTTCCCCACAGTTGGCTCCTCATGCCCACCAAGATGGCACCTTTGGAAGCTCTCCCTGCCTGCTCTTTGTCTGGATGTTCAGCCAGAGAAAAGGCGTGTCACTGCTTGTTCTCTGGAGCTCCAGAAGCGCCCTCCACGTGTGGGGCCCTGCCAGGCCTCTCCAGGTTCTCCGGACGCTCTCAGCCATGCTCCCGTCCTCCCTGCTACCTCCCTGGTGTAGGCCAGCATCTTTTCCCTTCGGGATTGCTGTTGAGACTTGCGATGATAACGTGGTGCTTTTGTTCAATGCCAGCCTTCCCCGCTGGGATATAAGCTCCGTGGAGATAAGGACAGCTTCCGATTTAAAAAAATACTTAAAAAAATTAGGATCTTATTAGCTGAGGAAGGCCAGCTGGATACCCTGAGCTAACTGGCACCAATGGAAGGCTCCCTTGCCTTGCTCTCCCTCCTCCTCTTCTTAAAACAAGTTAAGCAGATTTCCCTGTCTGTTTTCACACAGGCATATATAGAACTTCAGTTCTCTTTTCACCCTCGCCATTCAAATCCCTCCTCATCCCCCTAGTTTACCGCCCTCCCTGCCCCAACACCAACTGCCTGGGCACACACAGGACCTGGTCTATTTTCTCCCTCTCTCCTCGTCTTCCATTTTTGCTGGTCCTGGGGCTTGAACTCTGGGCCTGGGCACCGTTCCTGAGCTTTTGTACTCAAGTCTAGTGATCTATCACTTGAGCCACAGGTCCACTCCTAGCCTTTTGTGGTTAATTAGAAATAAGAGTCTCAGGGACTTTCTTGCGCAGGCTGGTTTCGAATCATGATCCTCAGAGCTCAGTCTCCTGAGTAGCTAGGATTACAGGTGTGAGCTACCAGTGCCCTATTTGTTCTATATTCTTTTTACATTAGCATTGTCTCCAAATAGTTGTACCAAGAACACGTTCATTTGTGTGCACAGAGCAGCTCACTCCTATCATACCCCCCCTCCCCGACTTCACATGTGTACGCTGATATTGTCATGTATTCACCGGCCCCTCCTCTTCTCATGAGTCTACCCTGCTCCTAGCCCCGCTCCCCTCAGGACGTGTTTCAGCTCCCTAGCATTCATTTTGTGAAACTGTGCAAAGGGGTTCCACCATGGAAACCAGTCCCATGTGCACCACACTTGCAGTCATTTGATAGTGTGTGTGTGGATGTAGTCCCACATATGTTTTCATATATGTTTATAGTTAAGCTCTAACTCCCACATAAGAGAGAAAACATATACCCTTTGTCTCACTGAGCTTTATTTCACTCAGTATTATTTTTCCCAGGTCCATCCACCTCTCTGCCAAATGCATAATATTCTCGCTGAAAGATGAACAAAGTCCCATTGTATGTATGTATGAATGATGTGTGTTCATGTGATGTTATATCTATCTATCTATCTATCTATCTATCTATCTATCTATCTATCTATCTATCTATCTATCATCTCACATTTTCTTGATCCATTTGTCAATTGAGGGACATCTGGGCTCATTACATTACTAGGCTATTGTGATTAGTGCCTTCATTGTATTCTAATTTGCCATCTTTTGGATAAATGCCCAAGAGTGGTATTGCTGGATTATAAGATAGTTCTATAATCATTTTTTTTTTGAGGAATCTATACCGCCTTCTATGGCGATTGTACTCATTTGCATTTCCGCCAAAAGTGTATTAGTGTTCCTTTCCCCTCATAATGTTCTGGGTTTCACTTATATTTGTTGTGATATACACTTTTTCATTACTGATTTTATTTTTTGGGGTGAGTTTTCCTTTTAATCAGATTGGCTAAGGACTAATCAATTTTGTTTGTCTTTTTGTTTTGTTGATTCTTTGTCTATTTTTTGTCTCTATTTTTTTTTATTTCTTTCCTAATGTATTTCTTGCTGTTTTATGGTTTTAGGATTGGGTTATTCTCATTCTTATAAGAGCTGGAGGTACATCGTTAGGGAATTTACTTGACATTTCTTTATTTTGTTGGTGTAGGCACTCACTTGTAACTGTAACTCTCCCTTTAGAACTTTCCCCTTTGTGGTGCCAAAGGTTCTTGTGGGTTGTGTTTTCTGTCACTGGGTTCTGGGAACTTTTGGATTTCCCTTCAGTGACCCACTGATTATTCAGCAATGTGTTGTTCAGCCTCCACGAGTTGGAATATTTTCTGTGGTCTCTTTTGAGCCTGCGCCTGATGACCTGACAGGATACCGGGAGGTGATTTCAATTTCCTTATATTTGCGGCTTCTTGCTTCATGACCTAGAATGTGATCTGTTGTGGAGAATGTCTCATGGACTGCTGAGATGAATGTGTACTGTGCAGCCGCTGGAAGAAATACTGTGTAGGTGTCTGTGAGCTCCAATGATCTATGGCGTCATTTACACTGGAGGCTTGTTTGTTGACTTTTTGCCTAGATGTCCTGTCTTCTGGTGAGAATGAAGTACTGAAATCTTGAACATTCATTTTGTAGGGGGTCTCCGTGTGTTGTTAATCCAAAAGTGTTCATTTAGCAAAGTCAGGTGCCCCAGCATTGGGTGCATAGTTGGTGCAGAATTGTTGTATCTTCTGATGGAAAGCGTCCTTCATCAGTGTGAAGTCTCCTTTGATGTCTCTTCTGACTAGTTTTTACTTGAACTCTACTTGGCTGTCTGTGAGTGTAGCTACTCTTGTCTGCTTTCACAATCCATTTTGTTTTCCTACTCAGGTGCTTCGGCTTGGACCCAAGGCCTTGCACTCTTGCTTGGCTTTTTCACTCACAGCTGGTACTCTACCACTTGAGCCACTTCTGGCTTTTTTTCTGGCTAATTGGAGATGAGAGTTGCATGGGTTTATCTGCATAGACTAGCTTTGGACCACGATCCTAAGTGTGAGCCATCAGCACCGGCTCACAATCTGTTTTTTTCTCAGCATTTCACCCTAAGCCAGTGTTTGTAGATAGATTCATTTCTTGTAGACAACAGATCGTTGGATGCTGCCTTTTGATCTAACTTGCCATTTTGCGTCTCCCGATTGGAAAATCGAGTCCATTGATGATGCAGTGTGGTTGTTCCTGCTGTATTTTATTTAGTGTTATTTTCTCTTCTGGTCTCCTTTGCTCATCTATTCATTTGGTAGGATTTGTGTTTCCCGCTTCTTTCAGGTTGACAGTGATCTTCCTTTTTCCGTGTGCAGGGTGTCTTTGAGTATCTTCTGTAGTTCTGGCTTTGTGGTAAAAAATGTTTTAGCATTTGTTTATCAAGGGATTTAAAAAAATTGTCCTTTGGTTATAAATAAAAGCTTTGTGGGGAGACTATTCTGGGCCTGTAGTTGTTAACTGTCATCCTACAGTCCTCTTTGCTTTTAAGGGGTTTGAATTCAGGGCCCAAGTGATGTCCTTGATCATTTTGCTCAAAGCTAGCGCTCTGTCACTTGAGCCACAGCTCCCCTTCTGCCTTTTTGTTGGTTAATTGGAGATAAGAGTCTCATGGGCTTTCTCCTTCCATGGGCTGGCTTTGAACCATGGCCCTCAGATCTCAGCCTCCTGAGTAGCTAGGTATGAGCCACTGGTACCCAACTTCCACTTTAGTTTTATTTTTGTCAGTCATGGAGCTCGAACGTGGGGCCTGTGTGCTGTCCCTGAGCTCTTTTACTCCAGGCTAACACTCTACCAATTTGAGCCACAGCACAATTTCCAGTTTTCTGGTAGTTAATTCGAGATAAGAGTCTCATGGACTTTCCTGCCCGGGCTGGCTTTTAACCATGATCCTCAGATCTCAGCTTCCTGAGTAGCTAGGATTACAGGTGTGAGCCACCAGCACTGGGCTCCACTTTATTGTTTTATCTTCAGGATTTCCACTCGATTGTTTTTCAGTATCTCTGCTCTTCATTGACTCCCTTTCTCCTCTCAGGCCTCGACTTCTTTTCTTCATTCGTTTATCTGTGTCTTTGATCCTGTTTATCTGCTGAGCTTGAGTTCATTTACCTGTTTCTTTGTATTCACTTGGAATTCTTTTTATCTTTGATCCCATTGGATTCCTCCATTTTTTGGTTTGTATTCTCCTATGGTTGTCTGTAGATATCCTCTTCAAATTCACTGAACATTCTGACCAACATTCCTTTGAGCGCTGCATGTAGGATTTCTTGTACTCCATTGTCATTTCAGATTCTTTGTTGTGCAGTTGTTGGCTTCTAGTTTTACATTGTCATTAAAAAAAAAGCTTATGTTGATTGTTTGAAGAAGCTTTACTGTGGTGGCTTCTTTTGTGTGCAGCGCCCATCAGGTGTTAGTGCCTGGAAGCTCTTGGGAGGATCAGGCCTACAAACAAATAATCAAAGGTTTCCTCCACCTGCTCAGAGACAGAGCCATACAAGAGCCCGTGCTGGGGAAGGGAGTTAGGTTTGGCAAACCCACTCTGTCTGGGATTTTAGTGGCCTCATCTCTCAAAGGCAGAGCATAATAACAGGGAGATTAGGCCACAGGGATTTTCAGAGGGGGAAAATGTCACTCCAGGGAGTGTGGAGGAGTTTTACTGCAGAAGAGAAAACCTTGACCCAATTCCCTGTCCTTGGCCTCTTCAGTGAGTCAAAGAGAAGAATTTCAGGTTGAAATTCACAAAGGAGACGGGGAGCAAAGCTTTTATGAAGCCAGTGGATGTAGAGAAGCGAGCAGGAGGGAATGGGGGAGAGGGATGGGTCAGGTATGTGGGCAGGAGGGAATGGGGGAGAGGGATGGGTCAGGTATGTGGGCAGGAGGGAATGGGGGAGAGGGATGGGTCAGGTATGTGGGCAGGAGGGAATGGGGGAGAGGGATGGGTCAGGTATGTGGGGTGCTTTTGAGGTATCAGAGCTGTGGTGGGAATTCACAGATCTGACGATGTCTCTGGGGCCTGCAGACATGGGTGGTCAGGCCTGGAAACCTGGGCTATTTGTCATCAACGTCTTCCACATGTGTGGCAGGAGACTGAGACCTGTGCTATCATTTCCCTCTGCTGTGGGTCAATTAGACTCTCCCTGGTGTCCCCAAGTTATTCTGTTCATATCAGCAGGCCTCAATATGTGTTTGTGGTTGTTGTTTTTTGCAGTACTAGGAATTGAACCCAGGGCCTTGTACACATTAGGCCAACATGCTACTCCTGAGCTACATACGCAGCACCAGAATGTGAGAACTCAACATTGAAGTCTGGTTCTCAGCTCTCAGCTTCCACGTCATCTGGTGTTTCCACGGACATGTGTGTAGAGAGCCGACCCAGCAGCCGGGCTGTCTGTACTCTGCACATTCCAAAGGTAGTCTGGGCCTTGCCGGCTCCTGGAACACCCATCTTCGTGGATGAGATGTCTTCATTTATGTGGGTGCTTGTGCTGTGCTGGATGGTCTAGTAGTGTGATTCAGGATGAGTGCTGTAACAATTTAACTGCTAATGGAGCTGGGGTTCAGCCACAAGAGCGGCAGGCACCTGCCAGAACCCGGATACCAAGGCTGGCCTTGGTGGGCAGCACACCTGTTGGCAGAAGTTACATGGGCTTCTGTGTGTTCCCCTGGGAGAGGCCAAATGGGGGTTCACAGCTGGTGCCCCACGAGTTCTGTTTTCTCTGCAGGTTTCAGTCCATGTGTTTTCCTGTGACAAGCCTTACCTGTCATCATTGGGTTCTTTTGGGTTCTGTGATTCCTTGTAACTCATTGTACCGTGCGTGTCCTTAGGACCTTTGACCAGGGCATGGCTCTGGAAAGCAGGCAGAGTCTAGTTAGATTTTGCCCAAGTTTTAATTCTGCTGTAATTTCAAATCCATTCCAAAGTTGCCAGAATAATATAAGGGATTCCTGTATATTTTATCCAAATTTAACCATTGTTCATATTTTGCTCATTTTGCTTGATATTTCTGTCTCTATTTCTCATTCTGTATCTTTCTTTTCTTTTTTGCTTTCTCTTTTTTTTTTTGTAGGTTGGTCCTGGGGCTTGCACTCTGGGCCTGGGCGCTGTCCCTCAGCTCTTTAGCTCAATGCTAGCACTCTGCCACTTGATCAACAGCGCCACTTCTGGCCTTTTCTGCTTATGTGGTGCTGAGGAATTGAACCCAGGGCCTTATGCATACAAGACTGAGCCACCTTCCCAGCCCTCTGTATCTTTCTATCCTCCCTCTCTCCCCCCTTCTCATCTGTATACCTCTCTAATATCTTCGAATGCCTCATCATGCCCTGTATACCCACACTTCTCATCTTTCAGGATCTAATTCAGTGTCATGTGTTACTTTTTCCACTCTCCTTAAATACTGGAGTAGTAATTTCCCAGATTTTATCTGAGAATTGTGGCCTTGACATTTTTAAGGAGCACAGGCCAGTGGTTCTATCACATCCCATAGCTTGTGTTTGGGCTGGGCTGTGGAGCAAGGCTATGGCCTGCTCCCGCCCGAGGCGGGAGGAGCTGCCGTCCTGTTCCAGTGTTGAGGGCCGCTCTGACCGCGGTGGCGCTCCCCAGTGCGTTCCTGTGCTCATCGTAAGCAGCACTTTCCCACTTAGGATCGGCAAGTAATTTGTGGGGAGACATGCCGACAGTGGGGGACAACGTTTCCTCAGTCTCCTTTTCCCTGGCGTCAGCATGAACCGATAATTTGTTCACGTGAAGTGAAGCATCCCTTCCACATGCAGTAGCAGCATTTTCTAGAAGGCAGAGCTTTTCCATCTCTTCCCTTCCTAGTTAAGTTTATCATCTTAGGTTGTGACGCTTTATTCTACCAATTCAATTCTATTTACTTAGTGTACTTATCAATGGCAGGTTAGGTAATGTATATCACATTAGATTCCATCAATACCATGCTATGTGTTTACTAAGTGTATGAATTATTGTTTATGTAATACCTCTATGGTCTCACACTTGCCTTTTCTTTCAGTGGTCTCTGTTAGTCAGACTTCTTCTTGCTATGACCAAACACCTGAGAGGAAGAACTCAGGCAGAAAGGTTAGCTTGTTGAGAAGGCTTTATCCATCATGGCTGGAAAGGCGTAGGGGGCAGAGCAGCTCCAGCTCCTAGAATGGGGGACAGGAAGGAGAGGAGACCAGGAAGGCTGGAAGGGGGTGGGAGAGAGAGAGAGAGAGAGAGAGAGAGAGAGAGAGAGAGAGAGAGAGAGCCGCCTGGACTGTGTGTGCTCAGTCTTCCTCCTCTTTCCTCTTTCGTTTGATTCAGGCCTCTGGTCACATCCTGGGCATCCCTGGTCACACCTCCATCAGACCATGGGAGGATCCCAGGTCCTGAGGTCATATCCACTTCCGTGTGGCCACATCTTCCCTCACTGGCCGCATTGTCTCCCCGCCCCTTCCCTACTTAAACCCAGGCCCACCCCTTCCGGCCATGCCTGTCCACCATGCGCGGTGGGACCCCAGTTCGGCAAATAAACTTCTCTTCCTGCCTGAATACCGCATGGTGTCCTCTTCACTGGCAACCTAATTAAAGCTACCTCTTTAACCTAACACAGCTCAGCAGTCATTCCCAGTACACTGGGTTTCTTGTCAATGGGCATATGTGTGCCTGTGTGTGTACATGTAGTGCATATAGGTTGTGTGCGCATGTTCATGTAAGACAGGTATGCACACATACATGGATGTACGGGAATGAGATGCTTTTCCCAGCTGGGGCGTAAACTTTCTGGTGTTTCTCTCTCTCTCTCTCTCTCTCTCTCTGATTCTGGGACTCAAACTGGGTACCTGATGCCTTCACTCACTGGCTGGTGTTCTACCAATTGAGCCACGCTTCCAACCCTAGTTTCTGATGTTTTGACTGCTGTGTCTGACCTTGGATGGACAGCAGGATCTGGGCCCATGCTGGGATGGGGTGGGGCCTCCCAGGCTGAGTCGCTGGGTGTCTAGGGAGCGCTTCGGGCTCCCTCCGCTCACCTTGTGGCCCTGCACAGCCTCCCTGTGTGTCTGGGCCTCGGACACACATACCTGTGCCAGGTGTGTGCAGAGTCTCTCCTCTGGGATTCCCGTGGCTCACGGGCCTGCTCCAGACGGAGCCAAGGTGGGGACAGAAATTGACAGAAAATGTTCAGAAATCTTCGTAGCAATTTTCCGAGTAATTTTATGTCTGTTGAATCTAATAAAAAAATTGAGACTTGTAGTTTCTGTCTTTTTCATTTCACTTTTCTAGTCATTTATTTTTACTGTATTTTACAAAAGTGCTGGCTCGTGACAAGTGGAAATAAAAATATCTGTCAGTACCCTAGCTACTGGTGAGCTTTGCTTTTGAGAAAATCCTGTTTACACTGCATAATATTTGGGGAAATTTGCTGCTGTAGATAGTGGTCAAAACAATGAGCTCAGGGGACAGGAACAAAAGGAGTCCCGAAGGGCAGAGGCCCTGAGAAGCTGCTGGGGGGGGGTGGGGGTGGTCCCCAAAGCCTGCAGAGAAAGTCAAGGGAAGGTGTGAGTTTTTGCATTAATATAATCTTGTTATTATTAAGGAGTTGTGGAGAGGGTTTACAATTCTGCAAGTCAGGTAATGAGAATATTTATAGGCAATGTCACCTTCCTTGGCTTTTCCCTGAGGTGTGATTTTTGTGTTCTCCTGTATCTGAGAAACTGACTTGGGGAGGTTTGACCAGTTCTATCTGCTACAGGTAGGACTAGAATTTTCTCTCCAGTGGAAACTTAGGAATATTCACCAAATGAAAGTATGTACTATAAGCAATGGGTGTTTATTACATGCATGCATGCATGCATGCATCCATCCACCCACCCATCCACCCAGCCATCCCTCATGTATTCACCACACAGCCATCAGTCCGTCTATCCATCTATCCACTCATCTACCCATCTCCCATCTGTATTCATCCATTCATGTCTATTCATCCGTCCATCGTCCATCCATCCATCCATGAATGCATGTCTACTCACTCATCCATCCATCCACGCATCTACCATCACCCATCGATATCCATATCCATCCATCCATTTGTCTCCTCGTTATCTGTCCACTCACATCACGTTAAGAACACGGAAAAAGACTAGATGTTTAGTAATGTGTAGAGGGCTGAACGGTAAGCACATGACCAGTAATTCTACTCCTAGTTATAAGCCCAAGGGAGAGGGAAGCATCCATCTGCAGGCACACAGCATTCACAGGAGCCAGGAGGCAGAAACAGTCTACGTGTCCATCATCTGGTAAATAATAGACACTGGGATAAACAACATGCGATTCACCCACAAATGGACAGTTAATTGTCCATAAAACAAGAGTGACGTATGGTCACACGATGCGATGTGGGAAGGCTTGGAGATATGCTGTAGAGGATCACACCGTGTTGATTCCATTTATGTAAAATGGAAAAACCGGAGGGACAGAGAGTGGAGCAGCAGTTGTCAGGGTGTGTGTGTGTGTGTGTGTGTGTGTGTGGTGTGTGTGTGTGTGGTGTGTGTGTGTCTGTGGTGTGTGTGTGTGTGTGTGTGTGGTGTGTGTGTGTGTGTGTGTGGTGTGTGTGTGGTGTCTGTGTGTGGTGTCTGTGGTGTGTGTGTGTGTGTGTGTGGTGTGTGTGTGTCTGTGGTGTGTGTGTGTGTGTGTGGTGTGTGTGTGGTGTGTGTGTGTGTGTCTGTGGTGTGTGTGTGTGTGTGTGTGTGGTGTGTGTGTGATGTGTGTGTGTCTGTGGTGTGTGTGTGTGTGGTGTGTGTGTGTGGTGTGTGTATGTGTGGTGTGTGTGTGTGGTGTGTGTGTGTGTGTGTGGCGTGTGTGTGTGTGTGTGTGTGTGGTGTGTGTGTGTGTGTGGTGTGTGTGTGTGTGGTGTGTGTGTGTGGTGTCTGTGGTGTGTGTGTGTGTGGTGTGTGTGTGTGGTGTGTGTATGTGTGGTGTGTGTGTGTGTGGTGTGTGTGTGTGTGGTGTCTGTGGTGTGTGTGCATGTGGTGTGTGTGTGTGTGGTGTGTGTGTGTGTGGTGTCTGTGGTGTGTGTGGTGTGTGTGTGTGTGGTGTGTGTGTGGTGTCTGTGGTGTCTGTGGTGTGTGTGTGTGTGGTGTCTGTGGTGTGTGTGCGTGTGGTGTGTGTGTGTGGTGTCTGTGGTCTGTGTGTGTGTGTGTGGTGTCTGTGTGTGTGTGGTGTCTGTGTGTGTGTGGTGTCTGTGGTGTATGTGTGTGTGTGTGTGTGTGGTGTGTGTGTGTCTGTGTGTGTGTGTGTGTGTGTGTGGTGTGTGTGTGTCTGTGTGTGTGTGTGTGTGGTGTGTGTGTGTGGTGTCTGTGGTGTGTGTGTGTGTGGTGTCTGTGTGTGTGTGGTGTCTGTGGTGTGTGTGTGGTGTCTGTGGTGTGTGTGTGTGTGTGTGTGGTGTCTGTAGTGTGTGTGTGGTGTGTGTGTGTGTGTGTGGTGTCTGTGGTGTGTGTGTGTGGTGTGTGTGTGTGTGTGGTGTGTGTGTGGTGTCTGTGGTGTGTGTGTGTGTGTGTGTGTGTGTGTGGTGTGTGTGTGGTGTCTGTGGTGTGTGTGTGTGTGTGTGTGTGGTGTCTGTGGTGTGTGTGTGTGGTGTGTGTGTGTGTGTGTGGTGTCTGTGTGTGTGTGGTGTCTGTGGTTTGTGTGTGGTGTGTGTGGTGTGTGGTGTGTGTGTGTGTGTGTGGTGTGTGTGTGTGTGTGTGTGTGTGTGTGGTGTCTGTGGTGTGTGTGTGTGGTGTCTGTGGTGTATGTGTGTGTGTGTGTGGTGTCTGTGGTGTGTGGTGTGTGTGTGTGTGTGTGTGTGTGGTGTGTGTGTGGTGTCTGTGGTGTGTGTGTGTGGTGTGTGTGTGTGTGTGGTGTGTGTGTGGTGTCTGTGGTGTGTGTGTGTGTGTGTGTGTGTGTGTGTGTGGTGTGTGTGTGGTGTCTGTGGTGTGTGTGTGTGTGTGTGTGTGGTGTCTGTGGTGTGTGTGTGTGGTGTGTGTGTGTGTGTGGTGTGTGTGTGGTGTCTGTGGTGTGTGTGTGTGTGTGTGTGTGTGTGTGGTGTGTGTGTGGTGTCTGTGGTGTGTGTGTGTGTGTGTGTGTGGTGTCTGTGGTGTGTGTGTGTGGTGTGTGTGTGTGTGTGTGGTGTCTGTGTGTGTGTGGTGTCTGTGGTTTGTGTGTGGTGTGTGTGGTGTGTGGTGTGTGTGTGTGTGTGGTGTGTGTGTGTGTGTGTGTGTGTGTGGTGTCTGTGGTGTGTGTGTGTGGTGTCTGTGGTGTATGTGTGTGTGTGTGTGGTGTCTGTGGTGTGTGGTGTGTGTGTGTGTGTGTGTGTGTGTGTGTGTGTGTAGGGGATGAGGAGCAATGGGAAGTGGTAGCTATGGGACTCAGAATTGCTTTTTGAGGGATGTGTTCCACAGTCAATTTTTACACGCCTCTGTGAATATATCAAAACTGAAACATGTTCTTTATGTGGGTGAAGTGTACCATATGTGGATTATTATCAATAAAGCTGTTTTAAAAAGAGAGACAAAGGAATAGCAACAATCCTTTTGCAGTGAGATTAAATCTTATCTTACCTAGGTCTTTAGAAAAAAAATTGAGTTGAAGTTTATATCACATAAAATTTATCTTTTTCCCCCATGCCAGTCCTGGGGTTTGAACTCCGGGCCTGGTCACTGCCCCGAGCCTTTTTCACTCAAGGCTAGCACTCTACCGATTGAACCACGTTCAGCTTTTTGGTGGTTGATTGGAGATGAGAGTCTCATGGACTTTCCTGCCTGGGCTGGCTTTGAACTGTGATGCCCAGGTCTCAGCCTCCTGAGTAGCTGGGATGACAGGCGTGAGCCACGGTGCCTGGCTACATGGCATTACAGGTACATGTACAACTCAGTGGCATTCTGTCTGGTCACAGACTATTTAAGAACAGATGCCACCGGAGATGACAGCACCCGGTGACCTTGCGTCTGCCTTGGTTTGTGTCACGAATCAGTGCTCTGTGATGCTGGCACAATCATGAAGCCACCTATGACACCCCTTCCAGACTGTGTCCCTGACACTGACACATGATCCTCTGCCTACCATGTGGTACAGCTGCCACCCCAGCAATTTGATGGAACGAGCAAGCATTACCGGGAGCCATTGGGTCAGGTGAGGCTTTGTGAACGATATTAGTGGCCCTAAAAAGAGGCTCCGGAGGGATCCCTGGCCCCTCCCACAACGCGAGGGCAGTGGTGGAAACGGCCCTCACCAGACACCCCACGGCAGCTGCCTTGATGTCGGACTCCCAGGCTCCGGAACGGAGGAACGAAGGTCTGGGGTTGAAGACAGACACTTAGGCTTCTCATTTTTGTTACAGTGACCAGAATGGATTCAGTCAAACTTCATCTAGTGCCTGACGATTTCACACCCCTCCGCATCGGCAGGGCCCCTTGCAGTTGCTGATGCCCCTTCTGACTGGATGGATGAAATCACACCATTTGTGACTTTAACTGTCTGGTTTTTTGTGTTTCCACAGTCCAGCTGTAGTGTGTCAGAACTTTGCTGTTTTTAATGTCAGTAATATGCCATTGCACGGATAGACCATATATATATATATATATATATATATATATATATATATATATATATATATACACACACACACACACACACACACACATACACACACACACACAGACTAAGTGCATAAGTCTAGAAGTCTAGGCCCTTGGGTTGTGTTGAGAAATGCATTTCTGATGTGAAATGTCCGGTACAGGGTTGGGGAGGTCAGGCTCTTGGAAATGCTCCGGCCTCTGATTCTCCGGCCTCCCTCTGGAGGCACCAGGACCTCACAGAGGGGCCAGGCTGCTCTCCTGCCCGCCCTGGACCCTGTGAGGCTGAGCGTGGAGACCGTGGCTCTCCTGATCGGCACAGGCCACGTGTCTCATTATGTGGGGCTTTGGAGCTTGGTTGCAAGCTCATCTTCTTCAAAACCAAATGTGTATTATTACAAAAGCAGGAGGCGCCTGGCAGAGAGCGGGCGGGGCTGGCGTCTGCGTGGCCCCTCTGTTCTGGTCCTGGCTGGACACCAAGCCCTCCACCTTGCTTCTTGGGCATGTGGAAGGCAGGAGACAGGGGCAAGAGCCATTTGAGTGGCTCGATTTCATTTCTGCTGATGTGGGATCTACGATCGATGAGGAATCTCTGGAAAGTTCACCCAGTTCTGTTCCTGACACGTGAGGACTCCAAGTGGGGGAGGCCGACATGGCCAGTGAGGCAGCCAGCTCCGTGCCCGGGAGCGAGGGGGCTGAGTCTTCACACCTACACCCGCGCGCATCCGGTTAGCCTGTGCTCCACCTGCCTGGGAGCCAGGCCCTGGCTGCTGTCCATAGCAGGAGCTGCCCATTCCTCCTCGTCCAGAAGCCAGGAACCCACCACCCCACAGGAACAAATCAATCCGGGCTGGATTTTGCTCTGCAGCAGAGAACATGGCAAAGACATGATCTCCTGCTCCAAACTCTGCCTTCCCATGGCCGTGTCTGGAGTCCTCACACACAGGTCCGGTGAGGGGCACAGGGCAGGGCTCTGCCTGCAGTGGGGTGGGTGGGGACTGACAGGGTCCCTCCCTGAGCTGTGCGGCTCCACCCTGCCCTCACCCAGGGGCCGCTGGGCTGCGGCTGCAGGGGCAGGCCCGGGAGAAAAGCAGGTGCACCTGCCCCGATGGCTCACCTGCGTCTTCTGCAGCTTGAGCAGGACTTCCTGTTGCCCTTTCCCACCCAGGGGAGACAGGAAGAGAAGGGCGGCACGCAGCCTCCTCCGAGCTCCCGCCCTCTGCATGACCCAGGAGGGACTAGCAGCGCTGACCAGCGCCCACTCGGAAACCTGGCTCCCGCTTGTGCTAGTGACCAGCGACCGCTACCCTGTGACCCTGAGTCGTCTTCCACCGATGAGGGAGGTGACGCCTTTCATGTGTGCCCAGGAGGGGCGAATGTCTCTCCAAGTTCCCACGACAGACCCTGGGCGGCCAGAAGTGTGGTGAGTACACTGTCCTAACTGCTTTGACAGCCTTGGTTAGCCCGTGGGTCACAGAGAAGCGCCGGTCCTCCAGCCCCTCCTCCCAGGGCCTCGAAGCTGCTGGGGCTCTTGGGAGCCTGGCTTTGCTGGATTTCCTTTCTTCCTTCCTCCCCCCTCCCTCTCTTTTCCCCTCTCCTCCCCCTCCTTCCCGGTCTCCCTCTCCCTTTCCCCCTCCCCCTTGCTTCCTGAAGTTCTCCACTCTCCCATCTTGTAGACCCCTCCCCCCCAAATGGTGTTGGTCCATTCTCACTTTAACCCTGACTGCTAGGCTGGGGAGAAGGGTGTTTCTAATCACCCCTCTTACAGATGAGGAAATGGAAACACATGGACGCTAATAGGCAACTTGAAGATGGGGGGGCAGCTGGGAGGCAAACATTTACTTTCAGGTTTCTCTAAGTTGCTGCATTTAATTTATTTAGGCAATAATGGGACTCAAACTCAGGGCCCCTCTGCTCGCTAAGCAGGGGCTCTACCAGGCTCTACCACTTGGAACCACGTCCCTAGTCCTGTTTGCGTTAGTTATTGTTTTTCAGGTAGGCGCTTAGCTTTTTGCCCAGCTTCAGATTGGGAACCACAGGCATGAACCACCATGCCGGCCTTATTGTTTGAGATGGAGCTCACTAACTTTTTCTGTAGGCTGGGCTCTGTGATCCTCCTGCTTTCTGTCTCTAGAGCAGCTGGAATTGTAGACATGAGCTGCTAGGTTGTTATTTGATGCCTGTGGAGAACGGACATCCTCTGAGCCCCGAGTGGTACAGCAGATCAGACACCACCCCATGTGCAAGGTGCTCTTTGTCCCATGAAACAGTGCATCTCCTCTGGGACCCTTTGAGGCCTTTCTGTCATGCCGGGGAAAGTCAGGTCTCCTGAAGTTCTGTATTTGAGCAGGCCAGCCTGCTCTTCAGCTATGGTCCATTTGTAAGAATGCTAAGTAGTGGACTGGCCCATCTGGATCCCGCCCACCCAGATCCCGTCCTATCAAGACCACTCCCGTACGAAGACCACCCACCCAGATCCCCACCCAAACCAGGCCCCTCCCTTCAGCAGCTCAGGAGGCAGAAGACAAGTGCTTAGTCTTTTTCTTGTTCCTTTCTGTATCTATACAGAGATTTTTTTTTTTTTTTTTTGGTTGTTGTTGTTGCTGATGGATGTTCTGAGATGCTCTCAGAGTGGTCAGAACAGGAAACCCTCAAAACACATGTCTACCTGCTGTGAATGTGACCTTATTTAGGGGAAGAGTCTTTGCAGATGTAATTAAAGATCCGGGATGAAGGTATCCTGGATTATCGGGCGGGCCTGATGTAGCAACAAACGTCCTCACGGGAGGTGGAGGAGAGGCCTCGTGAAGAGGGGGGCAGAGACTACGCCCTGGCACGGCCACCCACCAAGAAAGGCCCAGAGCTGACCGAGGCTGGGAGGGACAGGGGACCCTGAACACCCCGCCTCAGACTTCTGGCCTCTGCGTGTATACGAGGCCAGACTTCCAAGCTTGCGGTCGTGTGCTAAGGAGCTGTAGGATTCCCGCAGAGGCCGGGCACCTGTTTCTTGTGGCTGCAATGTCACAGCCTGAGTGATGGGACTCAGCCACACACTGTATTAGCTCACGGTTTGGGAGGTCAGAAGTCTGATGGGGGTCTCACTGGATGGACACCACCATGTGGGCAGGGCAGGGCTGGCTCCTTCTGGAGGCTCTGGAAGACTGTCACTCTGCTGCTCTGCCAGCCACCTGCCTCTCTCGGCCCTGAGCCCGTGTGGTGCCTGTCCACCATCTTTACAACCAGCACATGGTATTTCTCTGGTCAAACTTCTGCCGTCACATGCCCCTCTGGACGCAGCTAGAAAAGAACCTGCTTTTAATTACTTGGTATTACTTGATTTCATCAGCCCACAAGGATAATCCAGGCTAATCTCACCACCTCTGGGTTCTTAGCTCTAATCACATTTGCAAAGCCTTCTGTGCCCTGGAAGGTCACATATTCACGAGTCCTGGGATTAGAATGCAGATCTCTTTGGGGCTCTGCCTACCTCCCTCCGCCTGCAAGATCCCCAATCATGGTGTGATTAGCCTGTGAGACCCAGCACAGGGTAGCAGGCGGGAAAGTGTGTCCAGATGTTCAACCCATGGCCTCTAGACTGGGTGTTCAGCCTCACATGCTTGGCCCTTAGATGCTTGAGGTCAGGCGTGGGGGAAGTTTGAAGTTGCCATGATTGTATTGATCTCTTAGGTTTGCGGCCGTAGGAGACCAATACGGGGAAGAAAGTACACTCTCACTGTGCTGTTTTATTTGTTGGTGCTGGGCTGGAACCCAGAGCCTTGTTTGTGCGGGTGAACGCTCTACCTCTGAGACATGTCCAGCTCCACAGTCTCATGTAAAAGACAGAAATAGTTGTAGCCAGTTTAACTTTTAAAAACTATCCTTCCTTCCTCTCTTTTATTTTTGTCGGTTGTGGGGCTTGAACTCTGGGCCTGGGCTCTGTCCGTCTGCTCTTCAGCTCAAGGCTACCACTCTACAACTTGAGCCACTGCACCACTTCCAGATTTCTAGTGGTTTATTGGAGATAAGAGTCTCAAGGACTTTCCTGCCCGGGCTAGCTTTGAACCGTGATCCTCAGATCTCAGCCTCCTGAGTAGCTAGGATGACAGGTGTGAGCCACCAATGCCCGGCTTTTCTTTTCTTTTTTTCTTTTAAAGAAAACAAGGTCTGATTTGTGAAGGACTGGAGCCTGGATTCCTGTGTCCTAGCTCTGGGGTCGTGGGGCTTCTTCCCAGACATTTGTGGATCTTGTATTCAAAGACCTTTGATGTATTCTGCAGGAACCAAAGATCAAACACCCGCTTGTCCCTACTTCGTTAACAAATTCACGAGTTCAGGTCATATTTGACCTTCAGCTGGCTGGCAAGGGTGGCTGTGTGCTTGTTTTCAGTAAGATGTTATCCCGTTAGATTCGAATGTTCACAATGAAGCGAAGATCTGGTGAGCTTGACACAAAGCAGGTGTGCGAATCACACACCTGGCATGTCGAGGCTTAGGTGTGGGCCAGATCTGGTCTGCCTAATGGTGATGGTTTCTTTTTGTTATTGTTGGTTATGGTGCTTGAACTCAAGGCCTGGGTGCTGTCCCTGAGCTTTTTTTTGCTCTAAGCTAGTGCTCTACCACTTGGAGCCACAGCGCCACTTGTGGTTTTCTGGTGGTTAATTGGAGATAAGAGTCTCATGGCTTTTCCAGACCAGGCTGGCTTAGAACTGCGATTTCAGATCTCGAGCCTCCTGAGTAGCTAGGATTGCAGGTGTGAGCCACCAGGGCTAGCATGGAGAAGGTTTCTTAGAACAGGGAGGGCTGGAGTGGGGCTGGGGGCTCAGGGTCCCCCGGCAGGAATTGTGAGGCAGGCTTGGCCTTCTTTTTCTTGTGTCTGCCTCCTCATGTTCCCCTTCTTTGCTTTGCTCTGTCTTCAAGGCCCAGATGTCTCTGTCCAGGTGAGCCAGCCAGCCCCTGCCTGCGCCTGCAGACCACAGACCAGCCTCAGTCACACCGGGTTTCTCCCGGCTGCTACCCAGTATCCCTGGGTCAGGAGATCTGATTGGCTTGTGTTCCTGGTCCAGTTAGTGGCAGGCAGGGGCCTTGGATGGCCTACAGTAATAATCAGGGCAGCCAGGGCCCTCCTGGGGTAACTCCTGGGGAGCAGGGCGGTCACTGACAATGGCTCACATTGTGGATGGGACAGCATTTGTAGGATCCTGAGACATAGCTGGCCACCCATCCAAAGTGTGTGTGTGTGTGTGTGTGTGTGTGTGTGTGTGTGTGTGTGTGAGTGAATGAATGAATGTTCTCTACTGTACCCCAAAGTCATGCCCCGTTCCAAGGGGAAACCTTCCAGAGTCAGCCAGCTGCTGTGCCAGCTAGTTCACTTGAAGTACTCTCTCTCCCTCTCCCTCTCCCTCCCCCCTCCTCTCCCCCTCCCCTTCCTCTCTCTTCCTGTGATGCCTGGGCTGCAGCTTAGGTCATGGCCTGGCTGATGGCTGCCCTGTGATGATATTCTCCACAGATCACTTTTTCCTGATAGTAGATAGGAGTGGACTCTTTGGCCAGCAAGCAAACGCAGCCTTCCCAGAATAGCACCAGCGGCCTGATCTAATCCTGCTGATTTACATGAGACAGGGCTGCGGGGTGTGGGCAGTCTCGCTTAGCGAGCTCTTTTAAGATTCCAGCTGTCAACAATCACATCCAGAATCTGGAGATGACAGAAACAGCTCCATGAGGTGCCCTCAGCCACCGGCAGACCGAGGGGCTTCCAGACGAAATACCGGCTCGTGGAAAACTGCCTTGGACAAGTTGTCAAAAGTAAAATAAATAAGCCTTGGTATGGGAAATGACAAAGACCGGAAGCAGACGTTGTCAGGATGTAATGGAGCGGGGATGGATGACCCTGGGAGGGAACGCTGGGCGCGTGTCCCCTTGCGGTGAGCACAGTGCGTGGATGCCATTCATCTCTCTCCAGTCCCCGAAGCTCCAGCATGAAAAATGGCCAAGATGCAGTGAGTAAACAACACGCCGCTCACTTCCTGAGCGTCCAGGCTGGGCTCAGCGGGAAGCCGACGCCAACCAAGACAGGCTACCCGCCAGGAAGGGCCACGAGCCCTGGCACACACCTGCGGCTCCTACGAACAACCCAGAGGCTGCTGGAAGAAACGTCAGGAGCGGAGGGCTGGCTCAAGGCTAGCCTCTACCTCTGGAGTCACAGCCCACTTCTGGCTGTGTGCTGGTTAATGAGCCTGCACTGGCTTTGAACCATGGTCCTCAGATCTCAGCCTCCTGAGTAGCTAGGACGACAGTGAACCCAGCTCTCCTGTCCCTCTTAGGCCCCATGGTAGACCGTCACTTGTGGGGTGCCTCTTGTGAGCTATATGCCCGGGGTGGGGGGGGGGGCGGGCAGGTAGGCCCCTAGCTCAGGAGTGACTGGCTGACAGTGGCTTTGGACTGGGGTGCCTGGCCTTGCGTTCTGGCTCCCCTGGGGTCCTCTGTAAGCTGGGGTGCTCTATCTTCCTGAGCCGTGGAGTCGGGGGGGGGGGTCTGCTTGCTTTGCCTCCTGCAGAGACCTCAGGATAGGCACAGAGGACAGACACTACTTCAACTAGGAAGGCGGGGAAGCTGGGGTCCTCCCACGCCTTGTCCAGGCCAGTCTGTGTGTGTGTGTGTACATGTGTGAGTGTGTGCTGGTCCTAGGGCTTGAAATCAGGGCCTGGGTGCTATCTCTGAGCTTTTTTCCCTCACGGCTTGAGTCCCTGCTCACTTTCAGCTTACTCTGGTAGAGTTAAGAGTCTTATAGACTTTCCTGCCTGGGCTGGCTTTGAGCCTCAGGTCTCAGCCTCCTGAGTAGCAGGATTACAGGTGTGTGCCAGTGTGCTGGGATCAGTCTGGGCTTTGCTGATCACAAGTGGACACTGGGAGAATGAAGGGAGAGGAGGGTGGAGGCCGTCCTCAAGGCTCTGCTTTCTCCCTTGCTGTCTGTCCCCTGAGATCAGCCCCCACATCCACCCCTGCTCCCCACAAGGGTCCCAGGCCTGTCTTTTGTCAGAGACCAGACAGTAGCAACTCCCAGTCGCAGGGCATTTGGGGGGTAGATTAAAACCAGGAGTCTGCGAATGAAGGTCCCCAAGCCCCATTACCCACCCACCGCTGTCTGCCCTGAGGTTGGCGCTGTGGGCAGCAGTTAGTGGCGCTTAGAGATGACTCTCACTTGGCTGGAGGCTGGGTTTCCTTTTTTCAGCACACTGAATTGTCTTTGCATTTGTGTAAGTTATTATTATTTTTTAAAAAGTGACTGCCCATTTTACTCCCTATTTTTCTTGTCTGTGTTGTGAATGTTCTCATTTAAAGTAAAACCGTGGAGCTATTGTTAGTCTAGGGGTGGATCGAGACATACAAATGTGTCAAAATGTGCCATGACAAATCTAGGTTATTCTTCCGCAGAGAGAGTTTGCCGGCCCTGATTTAAAGCCAAGCAGAGCTTCACCGTGTGCAATGCTCTAAGTGTTTGATGCCCGCGGTGCGCCAGCCCATCTAACGGGTGGCCTTGGGGAGTGGGGAGGAGGAGGGGCAGGTGGTGGTGGAGGCTTGAATGGTGGGATCTGGGCTGCCACCAGGGAGAGCAGCTGGAGGGTTGTCTCCTGCCTCTGTGACCCTCCCTCTCCCCCCTCCCCCCGCCCCACGACCCCCAGGCCTGCTCTAGGGCTGTGCTCTGTAGAATTAGGCAAATACTGCCTTCTCTGGTTCTTCCTGTCTGGCAGGTTGGATGCCAGGCTTTAAAGATCCCAGACTCCTGTTCATTGTCAGAGTGGGGGGGGGGGGGGGGAGGGGAGTGGAAGGGTGGGAAGGGAGGGGAGGGAGGGTGAGGTCCACTGCCTGGTGAGATGCTGTGGTCTGGTGAACTTTCTGGAAGATCTGTGACTTCCTCTCCTGCCCCATCTTCATCCTAAGCTTGCTTTTGAAACTATTTGCAGGCGTATGATTTTGAAGAGGGCTGTAGGGATAAAGGAGCCACGTGCCTCCTATGCAGGCCCCACCAAGGACAGGCCAGTGTCTTAGGCTCAGTCTGTCTCCCAAATGCCCCTTTTCTTTGTGCCGTACTGGGGCTTGGACTCAG
The DNA here is from genome assembly GCF_019054845.1 of Dipodomys spectabilis. Classification (NCBI taxonomy): domain Eukaryota; kingdom Metazoa; phylum Chordata; class Mammalia; order Rodentia; family Heteromyidae; genus Dipodomys; species Dipodomys spectabilis. The sequence continues at coordinate 539,568 of NW_024871449.1, forward strand.
GGCCTGAGCGCTGCTCAAGGCTAGGGCTCTACCACTTCAGTGACAGCTCTACTTCTGACTTTGTTGGTAATAAGTTGGAGATAAGATTCCCAAGACTTTCCTGCCCTGGCTGGCTTCAAACCATGACCCTCAGATCTCAGCTTCCTGAGTAGCTAGGATGACAGGAGGGTCGCTGGTGCCTGGCTCTATCTCTTAACTGATTATCAGGTAGCAATTGTACATCTGAGGGCGCCCTGATCAAATTAGGGCAGATTTCTGCCATCTACAGCCCCTCGCCACCGTTGCAGGGTGGCACGTTACAACTTACTCCCTCTGGTCTAACTGCGGGCCTTGCATTCTGTAGCAAAGTTGGTTGAGTCTGCAGGTTCAGGCCCCCCACCCCCCGCCCCTGCCAAGGGCTGTCTATAGCTCAGGTGCTGGGTCTGCTGCTGTCACACGGTAATGACATGATAGTAGTGTAATCACTGAAACCTTACAGCTAGGACAGCCGTGCTGGGGTATGCCCTCACCTGTCTCCAGTCCTCCATGTGATCATTTATTGGCCCCTCACAAGCCCCTCCTACCAGGTGCAAGCCCATTCATTATCAGCATCACCTCCCCATTTTACAGACAATGAGACTTGGCCCAGGGAGGCCTTGGTTATAGCCAGCAGAAAGTAGCAGAGCCAGATGGGATTCAAACAAGGAGTCTGCCTCCCACTTCTACAGCCTCCATTTCCCCCATGCCACCACCACGCCAAGGACCCCGGTCCCTGCTGGTTTGGACTGTGGTTCTGCCAGTGCTCTCCTGGGGGTGGGGTGAGGCCTTTCTACAGCTCTGGCCTTGGAGCTTGAGTTTTTCTGGACCAAACTGAATGAGCTGGAGGTGAGGGGAGGTCCTGTGGCAGGGGAGGCTGGGAGAGGCTGGGATTGGGGTAGACGCCGCCGTGAATACCCGCAGCCTTGTGTGAGGCCTTGGGTGTGTGTGTGGGGGGGGGGGGTGTCAGCCGGAGGTGCGGGGCTGCCATCTTGGAATGGTAAGCCTGCTCTTTCAACATGCTGGCAGACTTCACCTCGCCAGGACCAAAGCGCAGCAGCTCGGCACTGGAGGGAGCCCCTTCAAGCACTCACCGATCCGAGGCCGCTGGTACTTCCTGAAGCCCCAGGGGATGGTGGGTGAACAGGTGCCGCCATGCGTTTAGTGGCTGGTGCCCGACTTCTGGTCTCACTTCACTGGCCAGGTTCCTGCTTACTGCTAGGGATGTGCTTACTCCTGATGGATGTGCAGAAAAGAGACGCCAGGGTGTGCCCTGCGCCTCCAGCCGACGCCCCTTCCTCCTGAGCACTTCCAGGGTCCCGTCCACTCCGCCCAGCCCCAGGGACAGCTGCAGAGGAGCCCAGGCCGGGCCAGCGAGAAGCGGGGGCAGGGTCTCCCAAGGGTCAGCCCCGCCCATCTGGCCCCTCCTCCTGCTGTCTTTGGAGCATCGGCCCTGTGGCAGGTGACTACATTAGTTTGGGCTGAGAGCATTTGTACAGCGTGTTGGGACCTCTCTGTTCTTGTGAGCCAAGAGATTCTTGGGCGAGGGGAGCAGAGACAATTCTGGAAGAGGGAAAAAGGCCAGAGGCCCGCTCTGAAGACATCAGCCCAGCCCCGATTCCTGTCCCCGGGTGGTAAACTCTGAGCCGGCTGGAGGAAGTCACGCGCGGTTGTGTTTGTTCCTTCGCTCTGGGAAGGTCAAGGTGGGCGAGAGTGACCTCACCTCTCAAAAAGTCCTGTGGGGAGTCGGGGTGGGCCGGTCAGCCTCTGGGAGGGTGGAGGGGGGCGATGGTTTGGGGTGCATCCTTCTCTGCCCACTTAGAAGCCACGACCTGGGGCGTGCGCGAGGCTGCAGGGTGGTTCAGACAGAGGAGCACACAGGGCAGGGCGGGAGGCTGGGGTTCGTGCTGGGCAGTGGGGAGACGTGAATCTCTCCCAGCCAAGGCCACATCTTAGGCTCCTTGAAGCTGGGTTGCTGTCTTCACGGAGTCCTCTATGTCTGTCAGTGCTCGGGCTGAAGCGAGCTTCTCCCGTCTCCTCCTTCCTTCCACCCGTCTGCCTGGATGTGGTGAGCCAGCCGTTCGAGTGTTGGATAGCCAGAATGGCTAGAGGCCATTGGCTGCTCCTGGATAGACAACCCAGGACCCTCAAGTTCTGCAGAGGGAGATGCAGGGGCAAGGGTGTGGGTTCTGGGACGATAGGAGAGACAAGGTAGAGGGGCGAAGAGTTGAGCTGAGGCCATCCCTGCAGTGGGTAGAAGCCGTGTGGTCAGCATCTGCAGCCTGGAACTCCAGCCAGAGCGTTTCCCCTATTTCCCCAGGGCACCAGGGACACCTTCCGGTCGCAGGAGCCCCTCCCTCCTTCGCCTTCCTGTTCTCCTGATGTTTTAGCCTCCGAATCTTGGATGCACTTTTGGGAGGCAGACGTTTGCAGGCTCGCTATTGATTTCTGCCTTTGTAAGTCTTGCCTTTACCGTGATTAATATTTGATTTACACCCCGAGTTTCTCCTACTTCCCATCTCTTTCTAGCTCATTAAGTCTCCTTGAGTGGAGCCTCTAACTTTCTCCTTTGGAGCCTGTCCTCCACTCACCTCCTGCCTCCCCTTCCTGCCGTCTGTCCATGTAGAGGCCTCTTGGAAAGCAGAGACGCATTTGGCTGGAGCCTGACCTTGCTGCTACGGGGAGGGGTGCCCTGGTTCAATGGGGGAGCTGTCCTCTTCCGCAGAAGCCCGGCCTGGCAACTGTGTTTGTGGGCACTGCAGTGCCTGGATGCTGCTGTCTGAGTGTGGGCCCGATGATCCACAATGGTCCAGAGCCAGTGTCATAAGCTCACTGGCAGCTTCTCCCTGGGTGGTGACAACTAGGCCATAGGCCCTGGTTCTTGAGAATGACCATCTAGCCAGCCTGATAACCAGAGCCCTGGTTAGCAACACAAGCCCCTCTGATGAAATAAATACTAATGCGAGAGCCGACTCCACAGCAGCAGGCATCTGGTGGATCCATTCCCAAGTGCTTTGTGAAGATGGAGAAACTGAGGCTGAGCCCAGGCCAACCACTTCTGCAGCCATATGTTACAGGCCGTCTGAGCTCTGAGCATCCTCAAAGGCCAGGTGGGGAAAACCCTGCTGACCAGGGACCGTGTGGACGCGGCTGGACGACACACTTGTGGGGGTCCCCGGAGAGGCCTCCTTTTGCCTCTGGGTTCTCCATGACGGACACCTGCGTGTGGCTAGGTACTGACTTAATCTGCAGGAGGCTGGTGGACTTTATGATGAAGAAATAATAAAAGGATCGGGGTCTCTGACGGAGCAGAGCACACATCTACCTGTACGGAGGTCTAGAACAATGCTCTCCAGTCACAAGGTCCACAGAGTATGCAACTCTACCTGGACCAAGCGTCTGCAATAGACAACTGTAGTTAGTAGCTGCCGGGACTGAGGGTAGCAGGAGGGGTTGGAGCCAATGGCACAGCTGAGAAGAGGCCCCACTCCAGCCCCTGCTGTGCGGGAGTCTCTCGGGTGAGAGGCCTTCGCTTCACACCATCTGATTCTGCCCAAGCTGGCTGTGTGTGGATGTGTGTGTTGCATCTTGCTCCCTAGTCCTGGGGACAGCACATCTGTTTGGTGTCTGGCTTTTCTTCCTCGGTGTTCTGAGCATCCTGCCCATCCAACTTCCCTACCTCTGTCTTTTTCTGTTTTCTGGCATACATAATGTGTGCCCGTACAGGTACAGTTTTTCACTAAAATTACTCAGAGAAATCTGCTCAGAAACACTGTAACACCATCAGAGCTGTGGTCATCCCATTTGGGAGGCTGACGCAGAGGATTGTGAGTTCAAGGACAGCTTGGGACACAGAGTTAGATGGTGTCTTGAGGAGCAAAAGAAGCCAACACACAGCAAGAGCAAGGAAAAAGAGATGGAACAAAAGAAAACAAAACAAAAAACTACAAGAGACAAATTGTTGGATGTGTGAAATGTGTTCAAGTCCCACAGGAAGATAGGAAAGAGAAAACATCAACAAGAAAGGAAGAGAGAAAAACCCAGAAAACATAAAACCCATGGGTGGGCCTGTGCCTTAATACAGCAAAAGTACACACAAAAGGTGTAAATGGACACGTTAGAAGACAGAAATTTTCAGAGTGGATTAAAAAACATGATCCAACTATGTTTAGGGTCTAGAAAACTCTCTTCAAAGCACATGTGTGGGAAAAAGACTGCGATAATATTAAAATAAAACAAGAGTCTTATGATCAAGTAGACCTCAGAGAAAGAAGATGCCCTCTGGAGAGAAGGAGAGATGAGCGAGGGTCATTCCAACGAGGAGCCGGAAGCCTTGATGCGTCCATATTCACCAATGCAGCAACAAAATATTTGGAGGGAAAACTGGTAGTACTGACAGGAGAAACTGTTAAAGCCAGAAGGACAGCTGGAGATTTCATACTCACTCTCAACAACTGATAAAGAACCAGACCCCAAAACAGCAGAGATAGAGCAGAGCGTAGTGCCCATAACCAAGTGGACCTAATTAATATTTGCAGAATTTTCTACCCAAGAATAAAAAAAACATTCTTTTTTTTCCCTCTTTTGGTGCCAGTACTAGGGCTTGAACTCAGGGCTTGGGTGCTATCCCTAAACTATTTTGCTCAAGGCTAGGGCTCTACCACTTGAGCCACAACTCTACTTCTGGATTTTTTTTTTTTGGGCGGGGGTGGTTTATTGAAGATAAAGCGTCTCATGGACTTTCTTGCTGGGGCTGGCTTTGAAGTGTGATCCTCAGATCTCAGCCTCCTGAGTAGCTAGCATGACAGGTGTGAACTCCCAACCCCCATGAGAATATATATTTTTGTCATGCTCTCTCTCTGGAATGTATTTTCACAGCAGTGTGGCTCCTACAACAAAAACACTTTCATCACATTTGTGAAATCACACTCCAGGTATTCAGGTATTCGGGAAACCAGTACCAGATGGCAATCTCCAAACACTGGACTCTGAGCAGAGTACTTCTGAATGAAGCCGAAAACAGGAGGCCCCCACATCATGGCCAAGAATATTTTAACACTTAATACTATAAAAGAAGAAAGTTCTCAAACTCATGATCTAAGCTCACACTTCAAGCACGTAGGGGAAGAAGAACAAAATATTTCTGATGCAAACAAAAGGAAGGATGTAATAAAGATGAGAACAGAAATCAATGAAGAGGCCAGCAGAGAAACAAAAAGAGAATATTAATGGTGGAAAGAGATGGTGTTTGGGAAGGTCAATAAAATTGACAAACTTTTAGTAAGACAGATGTAGAAAAAGAAGACAACACACTGCCAATGTGAGAATGAGACCAGAGGATATCAAGAGCCCCAGACAAGAAGAGACACAGAGAGAGATACATCTGCATCGGATACCTGAGACAAAAGGGGCCGCTTCTTCAAAGACACAAGCTGCGACAGCCCACCCTTTATGTAAGAGGTCATTTGAATAGCTCTATAGCTACTAAGGAAATTTGTAATTTCAATTTGTAACTATAAAACTCCCCCCCCAAAGAAAAACCATCAGGCCCTGAAGCTTTCATTGAAGAATTCTGCCAAACATTTAACAAAAAATCAACACTAATCCTGTATAATTTCTTTCATAAAATAGAAGGGGAAGAGAGAGCGTCCCAATTCACAATAAACCTAGTGTTTACCCCGATACCTAAATCAGAATAAGGACAATATGAACCTACATGCACACAAATAATGTCTCACGAATATGGGCAGACTAAACATTCTTTACTAACCATTAGCAAATTAAATTTAGCAATATAGAATTTCAGACTGTCTCACACATTTTTGGGCATGCAAAACCTGTTCAATATTTGAAAATCAACCAATTTATCTACCACATCAGTAGGCTAAGCAATAGAAAATACATCATGGGATCACATAAATTGAGGCAGAAAAAAAAACACTTGACAAAATTCCATATTCATTTATGAGATGCGCTCTTGGAGAAATAAGGAGAATTTTCTTGATTTGATAAACGGTATCTACAAAGACCTACCTACAGCCAACTGTGGACTTGATGTTGAGGGGCAACGTGACCAGGGCAAGGAAAGCAAGAACATGCAGTCTGTACTCGAAGGCAATATGGAGACTGTTTTAAGAAAGCTTGCCAGCATGGGTGGCTCACACATGGGGTCCTTGCTACTCAGGAGGCTGAGATCTGAGGATCGAGCTTTCAAGTCAGCCCAGGCAGGAAAGTCTGTGAGGCTCTTAGTGACTCTTATTGACTCAATTGACCACCAGAAAACAGAAGTGGTGCTGTGGATCAAAGTGGTAGACTGCTAGCTGTGAGTGGAAAAAGCTCAGGGACAGCACTCAGGTCCTGAGTTCGAGCCCCAGGACCAACAGAAAAAAAGTAGTTGTGCAAAGATGTTATGATTTCCATAAACCATGTTGTGAGTACCATGTTTCTTGGTCAGTGGCACCTTTCCTTTGTTCTTGTCCAAAGGGGTCATGATCCTAAATGTCAAACATAAGGTTATAAAACTCTTGGACACACACAGGAACAGATGTTTTTGGATTAGAGAATCAGCAAGAGCTCTTAAACACCACAGGGCAAATCCATATGCAGTCTAAAATAAAATCGCTGAGCTGCTCTCCTTCAAAATGAAAACTTTTTGCTCCATGAAGGACTTGTGGGATGAATGCAAAGACACGGACGTGTCAGAGAATAGATGCAAGCCAGGATCTGACAGAGGACCAGTACCTAGCATATAGAAAGCACTCTTAGACCTGCACGGGAGAAAGGAAACCCTCCCACTAGAAGATGGGCAGAAAGAATGAACGGGTACTTCCCCAGTGTAGCAAATAATACATATATACAATAATACACAATATAGCAAATAAACACACAAAAAGACACTCCTCGTGGCTGTCCATTAAGAAAATGTAAATTAATGCAAAGTGGGATGTCACTGCACATCTTTCAGAAAGGCCAAAATTAAAAGAAGTGGCATCACCTAACCCTGGTGAGATGGTATTTAGACTGAGTCGCCCCTGAACTGCTAGCAGGAGAGAGTTTGGCTTTTTTTCTTTTTTTAATATACATATTTTTATTGTAAAGATAGGGTACAGAGGGGTTACAGTTACACGAGTAAGGTAATCAGTCCATTTCCTGTGGCGCATTGTTACCCCCTCCTTTGTTTTGCCCCTCCCCTCCCTCCCCTCCCCTGGGAGATTCATACGACCCAAGAATTTCGTTCCTGACGTCTAGGAGGAGTTAGATCCTCCCACAAACCTACACTGGCTTTGAAAACACAGATATCCTGCAGTGGTCTATGGTTAAGCAAAGCAGAGAAAGGTCTAGTGGTTGCCAGGTGTTAAAACCTGGGTGGGCGTGAGAGGAGCAGGCCTGGCCAGCCAGGGAGAGGCGGCCCTCGGGCTACCTGATTCCATTGGCAGGCTCGCTCTGATCATACGAGAAACTGGATAGAAAGACAATATGGATCTCACGTTCTATTATCTCTCGTTCTATTCTCTCAGCTGCTTGTGAACCAACAACTATTTAAAAATAACAGGCTGAAGTAGATTTTGTAGGCAGTGTATATGGTTATAGGATAATTTTATGTACGGCACTGGTACCTAGATATAGTAAGTGCTACATGCAGTAAGCCTGTGTTGACTTGTTTTTTTGGCTGTACTCGGGTTTGAACTCAGGGTCTTGTTCTTGCTAGGCAGGTGGTCTAACACTTGAGCCGACTTCCCACCCCTGTTTGATATTATTATTACTAATTTGATGTCAGTACTGGGGCTTGAACTCAGCTTCTTTGTGCCTCTACCACTGAAGCTACATGTAGTTCCACTTCCAGCTTTTTGGTGGTTAATTGGAGATAAGAGTCCCATAGACTGTCCTGCTAAAGCTGGCTTTGAACCTCATCCTCAGGTGTTAGCCTCTCTGAGTAGCAAGGATTACAAGTATGAGCCTCACTACCCAGCTCACTACTGTTATTTTTTAAAATAAGGTTTCACAATATACCCAGGTAAGCCTGGACTTTGGTCCTCCTGTTTATGTTTTCTATGTAGCTGAAATGGCAGGTGCACAACACTACACAGAACCTTACTGATTGAGATGAGCTCTTGCAGAGTTTCTCCTCGTCTCTGCCTCCCATGTACCTGTGATTCCAAATTCCTATGATTCAGAAAGCTCGTAGAAGACTTTCCTGCGACGCGTCCAGTGTGCGGCAGGCGCTCCTGGCGCTGGGCCTGTCTGTGGGCTCTCCTAGCTGCATGTCTCGGGGCTTCTTGGAGCATCTGGCTGGCTCCAGGCTTGGGGTGGAGGCTCAGGGGCCGCCATGATGGGTGATCTGAGATGCTCCCACAGGCTTGTGTGGACTGCTTGGTTGTAAGATAGCGGTGCTACTTTGGGAGGTGGTAGAACCTTCTGGAAGTGGGGCCCGGAGGGAGGAAGTGGGTCCTGGGGCAGCTTTGGAGGTGATAGCGGGTTCTGGCCTTTCTTCCCAGCTGCTTCTCGGCAGCAGGGTGAACACTTCCTGCTCCACATGCTCACCCAAGTGATGCCCAGGCTGCTGTACAGCCGGCACACAGCCCGGCCCGGCCTGGGGAGGCCCTCTCCTGCTAGTGCCCGTGACGGGGGGGGCGGGGGTCTCCCCTCCACTCAGCTCACCTGGGGTGAGCTGCTGATGCAGGGCCCCTATTACAGTGGTTCTGTTCCTGCCCCGGTGCTAAGCAGGGTGGGTCTGTGGCTTCCAGGCTCTGGGGCAGGGCCAGCGCCGCCGTCGCTGAAGGTGTGGATGTGGCCTCGCGGTCACAGGCTCTCCAGTGCCCCTCTGCAGGGCTGCGTCCCCCCGGTTCTGTCCCTGGCCATCCTTCCAGGGCCTGGGGCCCCTCTCCCGAGGCCAGCGAGGGGCAGGGCTTGGGCCATGTGAGGAATCAGGTGAGCTGAGGGTCCCGCAGTGTGGGGAATGGCTGGGTGCGTGCAGACAGAGCCTTCCCCAGAAAGAAGAGTGGGCGAGGGGGACGTGGCCCCACCGGGCAAGCTCGGGGCCCCAGGCAGATGGCATGGGTCGTCTATTAAGGGGGTGTCAGGTTGGGGCTGGAAGTCCCTCTCAAGTCTCTCCTAGGGCTGTGTTCCCACAAGCTCTAGACTCTGGCCAGGGCCCTCCTATTGGAAACCTGAAGCAGATTTTGTTCTCTTAAAGAAGATTCTGGAAGCCTGCTCGTTCCTGATTGTGGGCCCCACTGTCTCCCCGCACTGGCTGTCACTGCTCTGGGCACCTTGGCCACTTCGGGGCTGTGGCCTGCCCCACCCTGCTGGAGTTCTGTGGCCTTCAGGAAACCATCATGGGGCCCTAGGAGTCTGGCGTGGACTCAGTGGGGATCCGGGAGCCGCTGCTCTCCGTGAGTGGATGGCCTGTCACCTACGGGACTGGGGTGTGGAGCAAGGGTGTCGGATGCAAGCCCCTGCCTGACACAGCGGCTGGGCTGGCTGGTGGCAGTGGCCTGGCCAACCAGGCCTGGCCACCCCCCCCCCCCCGCCACCGGGTCTACCCGCTGGGCATCGGCTCTGGGCAGCGTGGTCTCCACGCCAGCCTGGCCCCATGCTCCGCTGTAACACACGCAGCCTGGCACACATGCAGCCTTGCTCGTTGGGATTCCAGCCCCGCCAGCTCCTGTTTCCTGGGGGGAGGGGGAGAGGGAAGGGAACGGGGGGGGGGGGGGAGGGGGGTGGCAGGGAGGAGCTGTTCCCTTCCACGCACTCAGGAGGCATTAGGGAGCAAAGGTGCAATCCAGATCCCCACGCGGGAACACAAGTGGAGACCCAGAAGTGAGCGTTTGGGAGAAATCAGGAGGCGGTGGCAGAGATGTGTCAGCGGTGCATGTGCAATCAGGGGACTGGGGGTTGCTTCTAGTCCCTTCCTTTGGCTTGTCTGCTTCCCCCCACCCCCAACCTTTCTACTATGAACATCTATTACTTGGTAATCACGGCTAAAACGTTGTTTTACTGTCGGCTGGCGCGGCGGCAGGCATGTGCTGCGTTACCACCTGAGGTGCGAGCCCAGGGCAGCGCCAGCCCTCTGCTCCAGCCTCCCGGGGAGTCTGTCCGGTTCACACTGCCCCGCGTCCCGTTTCTCCTGGGGCGGGTGTGTGCCTCACCCTGCTTCCAGCTCAGCAGCTCGACTCTCAGACACACTCCTCGTGTCTCAGGGTTGGGCTAAAGCTGTAGGGCGATGGGTGCAAAGCTGGAGCTCCAGCGACCTGGGACAACCCTCCGCCTCCAGCCCCCAGTTTCCCTCACGCGTACAGGAGACGATAATGATGTCTCTCGCCCGGGTCAGCTCAGGACTGAGCGGTGCACCACGAATCTAGAGGCTGTGGCCTGGCTCCTGGTAACCCAGTAAAGCAGGAGGAGGGGGCGCTTGGGTGGAGTGGTGGGATGCTTGCTTAGCAAGCACGAGGTCCCAAGTTCAAACCCCAGTACTGCAAAAAATGGCGCTAGGGTTTGAGTGTGCCCTGCCCCCAGGGAAGCGTCAGGAGGCCGTGAGAGCCGAGGGTGCCCCCCCACCCCCAGAATGGGATTAAGGGTCTTTGTTAAGGGGCGGGGTGGGGCCTGTTGTGTGGTGCTCATCCTCAGAAGAGACCCGGCCCTGCAGCCCTGGCCTCCAGAACGGTGAGAAAACAAACATTTGGGTTGGACATGGCGGCCACGCTGGCGGTCCCAGTGATGTGGGCGGGGGATCTGGGTAGGGGGGGGACCAGGCGGCGGTCATTTGTGTGGGGACCAGGTCGTGGTGGTTTGCATGGGGACCAGGCGGTGGTCATTTGCGTGGGGACCAGGCTGTGGTCGTTTGCGTGGGGACCAGGCGGTGGTGGTGGTTTGCGTGGGGACCAGGCGGTGGTGGTGGTTTGCGTGGGAACCAGGTGGTGGTCGTTTGTGTGGGAACCAGGTGGTGGTGGTCATTTGCGTGGGAACCAGGTGGTGGTGGTCGTTTGTGTGGGAACCAGGTGGTGGTGGTGGTTTGCGTGGGGACCAGGCGGTGGTGGTCGTTTGCGTGGGGACCAGGCTGTGGTCGTTTGCGTGGGGACCAGGCGGTGGTGGTGGTTTGCGTGGGGACCAGGCGGTGGTGGTCGTTTGCGTGGGGACCAGGCTGTGGTGGTTTGCGTGGGGACCAGGCGGTGGTGGTGGTTTGCGTGGGGACCAGGCGGTGGTGGTCGTTTGCGTGGGGACCAGGCGGTGGTGGTGGTTTGCGTGGGGACCAGGCGGTGGTGGTCGTTTGTGTGGGGACCAGGCGGTGGTGGTCGTTTGTGTGGGGATCAGGCGGTGGTGGTGGTTTGCGTGGGAACCAGGCGGTGGTCGTTTGTGTGGGGACCAGGCTATGGTCGTTTGCGTGGGGATCAGGCGGTGGTGGTCGTTTGTGTGGGGACCAGGCGGTGGTGGTGGTTTGCGTGGGAACCAGGCGGTGGTCGTTTGTGTGGGGACCAGGCTGTGGTCGTTTGCGTGGGGACCAGACGGTGGTGGTCGTTTGCATGGGGACCAGGCGGTGGTCGTTTGTGTGGGGACCAGGCGGTGGTGGTCGTTTGCGTGGGGACCAGGCTGTGGTGGTGGTTTGCATGGGGACCAGGCGGTGGTGGTCGTTTGCGTGGGGACCAGGCGGTGGTGGTTTGCGTGGGGACCAGGCGGTGGTGGTCATTTGCGTGGGGACCAGGCGGTGGTGGTCGTTTGCGTGGGAACCAGGCGGTGGTGGTCGTTTGCGTGGGGACCAGGCTGTGGTGGTCGTTTGCGTGGGGACCAGGCTGTGGTGGTCGTTTGCGTGGGGACCAGGCGGTGGTGGTTTGTGTGGGGACCAGGCGGTGGCGGTCGTTTGCGTGGGGACCAGGCTGTGGTCGTTTGCGTGGGGACCAGGCTGTGGTCGTTTGCGTGGGGACCAGGCAGTGGTCGTTTGCGTGGGGACCAGGCTGTGGTGGTCGTTTGCGTGGGGACCAGGCGGTGGTGGTTTGCATGGGGACCAGGCGGTGGTGGTCGTTTGCGTGGGGACCAGGCGGTGGTCGTTTGCGTGGCACCAGGCTGTGGTCGTTTGCGTGGGGACCAGGCGGTGGTGGTCATTTGCGTGGGGACCAGGCTGTGGTGGTCGTTTGCGTGGGGACCAGGCGGTGGTGGTGGTTTGCGTGGGGACCAGGCGGTGGCGGTCGTTTGCGTGGGGACCAGGCGGTGGTCGTTTGCGTGGCACCAGGCTGTGGTCGTTTGTGTGGGGACCAGGCGGTGGTGGTGGTTTGCGTGGGAACCAGGCGGTGGTCGTTTGTGTGGGGACCAGGCTGTGGTCGTTTGTGGGGGACCAGGCTGTGGTGGTCGTTTGTGTGGGGACCAGGCGGTGGTGGTCGTTTGTGTGGGGACCAGGCGGTGGTGGTGGTTTGCGTGGGAACCAGGCGGTGGTCGTTTGTGTGGGGACCAGGCTGTGGTCGTTTGTGGGGGACCAGGCGGTGGTGGTTGTTTGTGTGGGGACCAGGTGGTGGTCGTCGTTTGCGTGGGGACCAGGCGGTGATGGTTCTGCTCAGTTCCCACGGGGGGAGTGGGGGAAGAAGTTGAGGGCTGAGGGGCTAGGCGGTTCTCGGCCTCCGACACCAGCTCTCCTCGCCCTCCGCCCTGCAGGCCCCTCTCTTGTTGTTCTGGGGCCCAGCCTAAGCCTGTGGGGTCTGGGCTCCTGTGATCAGGGCAGAGTTTGGGGTCCTTAGTGGGTCTGATTTCTAGGGTCCACCTCCTGACCATGAGGGGGGGGTGCTGTCTCCTGCTCTCCCAGAATCTCTTGTTCTCCCAGAGCTAAGATGGGCCGAGCCCTCAACAGCTAGGCTTGTACTGAGGAACACCTAGAAACCTCCTTCAGCCCAGCCTGGGGGAATGCTCCAGGGAGGACCTCCTTCAGCCCAGCCTGGGGGAATGCTCCAGGGAGGACCTCCTTCAGCCCAGCCTGGGGGAGTGCTCCAGGGAGGACCTCCCTCAGTCCAGCCTGGGGGAGTGCTCCAGGGAGGACCTCCTTCAGCCCAGCCTGGGGGAGTGCTCCAGGGAGGACCTCCTTCAGCCCAGCCTGGGGGAGTGCTCCAGGGAGGAACTCCCTCAGCCCAGCCTGGGGGAGTGCTCCAGGGAGGACCTCCCTCAGTCCAGCCTGGGGGAGTGCTCCAGGGAGGATCTCCTTCAGCCCAGCCTGGGGGAGTGCTCCAGGGAGGACCTCCCTCAGCCCAGCCTGGGGGAGTGCTCCAGGGAGGACCTCCTTCAGCCCAGCCTGGGGGAGTGCTCCAGGGAGGACCTCCCTCAGTTCAGCCTGGGGGAGTGCTCCAGGGAGGACCTCCTTCAGCCCAGCTGGGAGAGTGCTCCAGGGAAGAAGATGTGGGCTGAGGAGGCAGTCTGCAGATGGTGCGCTCTCGCCACGCCGTCACAGACACCTGGCATCAGAAGCTCCTCTTGTGGGACGTTCAAGCCGGAGGATGGACACCGGGAGAGACAGGGACGGGAGCTGGGGCGGCCTTCCGGCCTGTCTCCCTCCGTCTGCCCTGCCCGCTCCACCTTCTGCTGGGAGATCCTCGGGCTCAGGGACCCCTCCTCCCGGCCTCCAGCACCCGGCCGCTCCCCGAGTCCTGCAGAAGAGACCTGCGGGGTCCAGCCACGGCCTTCCCGGCTCCCGGGGAGGCAAGCGCCCCCTCCTCCTCGTTGCCCTTCCCTCCTCCTCGTTGCCCTTCCCTCCTCCTCGTTGCCTTTGCGTTCTGGGGACCATGGCAACCCCAGGCACTTCTGGGGGTAAAAGCACGTGTTCTCAGCTCTCTGTGAAGCAGATCCATCTCGTGTAAGCAAACTGAGGGCCAGAGAGGTGACTTAATTTCCTCAAAGCCGCCCAGCCAAGAAGGCAGAGCCGGGCCTGAGGCCGGGCAGATGCCCTCTGGTGGCCCTGCTGCGGGGCCCGGCGTGCCCACACTGGCCGCTGAGCAGGGCCGGGTCGCTCTGTGGTGCATGCCCTAGGAGGAGAGGGCGTCTCCTGTGATGTTCACTTTTTCTCCAAGAATGGAGGAAACCAGGGGTGTGGAAAACTATTTCTCTGTTAAAACATATAGACGTGTGACGAGTGGGAATCAAGATGACCCTGGCATTTCGGGCAGTTGAACGCGTGTTAACTGACGTGTCCAAGTGCTCACGGGTCAGGTCCGTGGAGTGGCGGGTGTACGCAGTGTGGGCCAGTTGGAGCCAGGTAATTAGTATTTCTGTCTCATTAAATATTTCTCTCTCCCCTCTCTGGCTGTATAAAATACCCGATAAACCATGGTGAGCTCCCCCTCCTTCTCCCCCTCCCCACCCCTGTGTGGTAGGAAGCTGGACCCTCCACCATCAGACTGGATTCCGTCTGCTTCCTGTTATCCAACGTCTCTCTCTTCCCCTCTCCCTTCCCTTTCCCCACCGCAGAATAACCAGGGTAACCACCCTTCAGTTCTCCCTGAAGATCAACCCATAGCAGGATTGAGAACCTGTGTCACGTGTCGGGTCCCAGTGCCTGGCTAGTTTCACTTCACACCCCGCTGCCCCCAGTTCTGTCTGTGTGGCTGCAATCCACAGGCCTCCCTTCTTTTCCCCTTGTTTCTATTTTTGTTTTTGTGCTGGCTCTAGGGCTTCAACTTGGGGCCCAGGCTCTGCCCCTTAGCTTTTCCCTCAAGGCTGGTAGTCTACCGCCTGAACCACAGCTCTACTTCTGGCCTTTTGGTAGTGCATTGGAGAGGAGTCTCACCAACTCTTCCCCCCAGGCTGGCTTTGAATCGTGATCCTCAGCTCTTGAGTAGCGTGGATTACAGGCATGAGCCACCAGTGCACTTCTTTCTTTATTAGTTTGTCTTTCAAAGGCCCACAGGGACTCTAAAGCCAAGCGGGGCTGGCTGGGGCTGCCTTGGGCCTGTGCCCGGCGTGTAAGCGTGTCCTTCCCGTCTGTCCTTGGTGTCTCTTTGGAGGCCACGTCCTGGTACGGTGAGGGCCCTTTTGCTATTTATTTTGGTCCCGGCCCTACCCATCCCCCAGCAGGCCAGCCGCCTTTCTGGGCGGCGTCCATGATGGACAGGGTGGTTGGTTCTGGGAGGAGCTGCTGTGAGCAGAGATTCCTGGGGTCTCTGGACTCCAAGAACAGAGTCTCCACCAGGGCTTCCTCCACGGTGTGTCTGCCCTCTGCCAGGCCAGGGCGCCTATGAGGGCCCCTGGGCTCCCAGGAAGCCCAGCCCAGCAGGGCCCTGCCCTGGTAATCTGAGGCATCAAGCTGGTCCTCGGGCTCAGCCTCAGACAAAGGCTGGTCCCAGCCGGGTCCTGCTCCCCACCAGGCTCCCCATCAGGGTCCCGGTTCCCGGCAGGGTTTGTGTCTGCGGGTTCAGGCCCCATCCACACATGGCTTGGACCCCGGGAGCCTGGCTCTGGTCTCAAGCCGGACCTCTTGGGGGCTTCACTGCTAAGTGGTGTCTACTTGTGAGCTTGGTCTCTGCTGGCGTGGGCTGTGTGCGTGCCTCAGTTTCTCCCCTGGGAAGTGGGTTTGGATCAGAATTCTGCCCCATTCAGGTGAGCTCTTTGCGTTCTGCTCCCCTGGCCCTGCCAAACGGGAGGCCGAGGCTCAGGACGGGGTGGGGGTGGGGGGAGCGGTGGGAGGCTCTGAGCTGGTGTGTGTGTGTGTGTGTGTGTGTGTGTGTGTGTGTGTGTGTGTGCGCGCATGCACACGCACGCGCCTCCTGGCCCGTGCACTATGAACTAGAGAAAACCATAATTTGGTGTCTTTCCCAGGGCCAGGGAAATCACAGCTCTGACCCCGGGGGCCATTGCGTGGTCCGTTGCCAGGCTGAGTCTGAAGAGGCTTTTTGCACTAAGTGTTACTTTTCTCCCCACCTCCTGATCGGAAGCCTGCAATCGGGCCTCCCCTCCCCCCAACTTCTCTCCACTTCCTCTGCTGGCCGACCAGGCAGGACCGGAGCAGAGGCTTCCCTGGGGGTTCATGGGGTCACTGCTGATACTGGACACGGGGGACAGTGCCTCCCGAGTCCCACCTGTCACCGATGTGTGTGCTTGGAGTCTGGAAGCCGCCAGTTGGGAAGGGCCTGGGTCAGACCCGAGGGCCCAGATGCACGTGAAGGGCTTGGGTTGAAGGGTCGGTGGACGCCTCTCGACTTTGGGTATCCAGTCCCTGCACCACGGGACTCCCTTCAGTCCAGCCCATCATCTAGACATCTGCTCTGGCTTCCTGCAGCTCCATGGCCTGGCGTCTCTAGACATTTCTAGAATTCCAGGGACATTCGTTTCACCTGTTTGGCTATGCTGAGCTCTTGGGTCTCCTCCATGGTCAAGAAGGGGGTCAAGCAATTTCTCATTTCTTTTGTCCCCAACTTCTGCTTTGCTGCCTCAGAGAGGCTGTGGGGCCTGGGGAAGGGGGGCTGGGGCTCTCACCGGCCAGCAGGGGGCTGGGCTCAGGGTGCGAGCATCAGTGCACTCCCGTGCACGTGGCCAGCACGGGACGGAGGAGGGAGCTCTTGTCCGTGGGATGGCGATGGGTGTGTGTACAACGTTTCTAATTGGATGCACTTTAAGTGGCTTGAAGAAGGCAGATCTGCAAATATCCCTGCTCCTCCAGCTCCGTGGGCCTCCGCTCGCTCTTAATAACAGAGATTTGTTGCCGTTCTCGGATCTGCGTGGCAGACGCCAGCCTTTATTCAGACTGCTTTCGGATAAACAGTTCTGTGACCCTGAGTGCCTGTGCTCAGGGGATTGCTCCCCAGCCCTACGTTTGTCACTTCACCCCCAGCCTGGGAAGATGGGGGCTTTGAGGGGACCTTGTCTTCCCTGCCCTGGTCCTCAGCCATCGTCCCCAGGGCAGGGAGAGCTGCAGCCTGGCAGCGGCAGCTGGGGGTGGGGGTGGCTCTGTAGGTGCAGAGGAGGGTTGGTCGAAGGATCTAGAATGCACAGAGCTGTGAGACTCCAACTTCCTAGCTGAAGGGGAGTTTGGGTCTGGCCTGGGGGTGGAAGATGGGAAGGGCCAGCCCTAAGGGTCAGGCCTCTGGGGAGGGGCAGGGGGCAGAAGGTGGGGTGGATATGGGTGTTCTCCTCACTGAGTTGGGGAACCCCAAAATTGGCCTTTCTCTTCTCTGCCTCCCTTATTACCTGTCTCTTCCCCTCTCCTTTTGTATCTCTGAGTCTATCGCCATCTTCCTCTCTCCCTTTCTGCCTACATCTCTCTGTGTCTCCGTGTCTATCTCTTTCCCTGTCTGTCTGTCTTCTCTAACCTGTCCACTGTGTATCTCCTCCACAGGACATGAGCCTCTTACTTGTCCTTCATGGCCCCTTCAGCTGGACACGGGTGGCATGTAGTAGGAACTCGGTGAATGCCAGGCAGCGCGGTTAGAGCCACGAGTCTGTGCCTTAGGGGTACTGGCCAGGCTCTCTGTGGCCCAGACTCTTGTGTCATGTGGTCAGGAGTTTGCAGCTGCAGAATCCACAGCTGCCCAGTGTTTGCACCAGGCCTGGCTGAAATCAGCTGGCAAGGCAGGGGCAGGCCGCCGTGGGAGGAGGGCCGGCCCCTGGGCCCCGCGGTTCCCTCCTCTGGGTACTGCCTTGCCTGGGCGGGGCCTGGGCGTGAGGCTGGGCAGCTCTCAGTGGCTGTGGGGCGGGGGCAGCCTGTGGGATGCTGATGCACGCCACGGCCTCTCTCCCAGGCGCAGGGCTGGGTGGGCTGCTTGAACTCCCGGCGACTTCAGCGTCTCCATCTCTTGGGGCGGCCGGTGCTGGTGCTGCCGGCGGGGCTCCCAGAGGGGCAGGGCTATGTGACCTTGTCTCAGGCCCTGGGCAGTGGCTCTTCAACATGGCCGGTGTGGTTCTGGGCAGAGCTGTGGCATTGCTGGAACCAGAGGACACAGTGTCCATCGGTCATGAACATGGACCTCGGAGCTGAGGCTGCCCCGTGCTCCTGCTGGCGCTGGACCGAGCTGGGGGGGGGTTCACCTCACTGGTAGGCGATGGAGGCCCCAAGGCCTACACCACAGGTGCAGGAGTCCATCCTGAGGGCCAGATGGTCCTCTGGCTCCAGATCTCATCTCCAGAATCTCAGGGGGTTGGGTGGGGCAGGGGGGATGGACCGTACAGTATCTCAGTGCCTTTCAAAGAACACAGCCACATTTGCAGCATCTGCGTATTTGGGGGCCAGCCTGGGCATTTGGGCTGTGACTGATGGTGTGGGCGACTTCTTCTCTTGTCTGGGTACCAGGAGGTCTTCCCAGCCCCCTAGGCCTGGGGGCCGGGGAGCTGGGTGCTTGACTCTCCCCTGCAGACTCTTGCAGGGTGATTCTGTGATCAGCACAGGGTGCTGTAGCTGGGCCCTCGGCTCGTCCTGAGATCCCCTGGGCCCCCAGGAACTGGGACCCCTACAAGGACCCTTGCACCCTACTTGAGCCACACGCTCTACTCAGACTTTTGGGAGGACATCCCATGGCCCTAGGTGGCATCTTGGGCTGCCACAAGCCCCTTATCCTTGGGACCAACCACCTTGCTGACCCGGTAGACTGGGCTGGGGACGCAGGGACACAGGTACCTGCCAGCCCCCTGATACACAGCTGTGCCCACACGGCCATCAGCTCCGCTCCCCCCCCTGCCCCCGTGCCCCCTCCCTCCTGCCCTCATGCTGTAACTTCTCCGTGGACTGTGATCCTGCTGTACTGTTTCCTTCACTGTTTGAATTGCAGGTCCTTTTATTTGGAGTAATGGGGAGTTGCATATGCGAACAGTTCAAGAAGGGGGAGATTTAATAAGATGCCAACTGAGTAAATGCCAGTTGCTTAAAAAAAAAGTAATTTAAATGGCTCAGTGGATAAATGTTGGGGTAAAAATACCCTTCCTGCAGCCTGCCATTGTGGTGGCTGCGAACTGTGCCCGGGGGTGGGGGGGTGGGGGGTGGGGTGAGTGCAGGGGGCCTGTGCCACGGCCCGGCGTTGTTTGCTCATAGAAACTGCAGGAAACCAACCCGGAGGGCCAGGCCCTGTACTGTGGTGGCTCTCAGAGTGGCCATGGCTAGACTTTACCAATGCCGGCGGCAGGACAGACAGGGGCCTCCAGACCGTGGCTCCAGGCGGTGGGGCCTGCCCAAATAGACATGCCCTTTTCCTTTACCTGTAGATCCATTTTCTGGGCTCCAGCAAGGACAGTGGTGCAGTATCTTGGTGCCCAGCAAATGCCTCAGTGCTGTTTGGTCTGCCCTGCCTGCTGGGTCCTGGGAAGGAGAGCCAGGAATCGGGGCAGCTCTTCCCAGAGCCTTGCTCTTCCTGGCTCACACCTGCCAAGGCTCCCAGTGCTGGGCCAGCTCCCCTGCTGCCTGGCTCTGGGTTCTTACAAAGGAGACTTCTAGACCAGCCCCTGCCCTCTGGGGCCTGGGAATAAATCGTGCCTTGGTGTAGCACCCATCTCCTACCACCAGGGGTCACCAGGCCCACAGCACGCTTGAGGATGGATGCTGATGATGGCCGGCAGGCTCGGGCAGTCTGACGGGTGAAACCAGCAAGAGTCACGTGCAGGCATATGTTCGCGTCCTGGCGGTCAACGCCGGTCACCCGTGCTGTGGGTGTCTGTGCTGGGGAAACCTGAGCACTCCAGGGTCCTGGCTCTGATGCCAGGAGCCTAGAGCTTGTTTGTGATCACAGTTGCGTTTGGAGTCATCCGAGTTAAATCCGGTGTGGCCTCGGATCACCTCCTTAACCGCTCTGAGCTTCAGAGAGCGCTGTTTTGGTAAAATGGGAGGAAAGACCTAAAGCACTCAATGAAATGCCACAGGCAACTGTTTAGCACAGGTGTGTTCAGGTCACTGAATAAAACGTCGCTGCTGTTGTTGTTGTGATGGTTTCCAGGGGGGCTGCCCCTCCATCACCACCCCCTGCTCCATGTCCCCTGACCCCTGCTGGTTTTAATGTTTCTAATCTCCTGTTGATTATTCCTGGGTTTTCAGCCAAATAAGCACTTCCAATTAAAGCCCTTGCTGGAGCGCGAGCCGGGTTGTCACGGCAACGGGAGCAAGTTTTTTCCTTCTTCCCTGGAATATCTGCACACGTGTGGGTCTCTGCCTCGCGTCTCCTCGTGCAGAGCTGCCGGCAGCGCCCGGAGGTGGCAGGCGGGAGGGGCCAGGGAGCCAGGTGGGCAAGGGCGGCCTGGCCCCCTCCTCATGCTGGTCCTTCAGCCTCGGATGCTGGAGCCTCTGAGGAAGAGAGTATGGGTTCTCCACAGTGGCCTTGGGGTGGGAGGTTTCTACCCCGCCAGGCTCAGGGGTGAGGCCCTGCTGGGCTGAGGATGGCTGGTCTTCAGAAAGCACATAGGGGCATGTGCGTGTGTGTATGTATTTGTGTTTATGTATGTGCATGTGCACGCATGTATGTGTATAGGTGTGCGTGAGTGTGTGTGTGTGCACGTGTGCACATGTGTATGCTCTTATTGATCACTGAAGCTTGCAGGACCTGGGATTGTGAACTCAGCTCAGGCCTGGGTTGGCTGGTCCGTAGAGGCTGGGCTGGCTGCTGAGCTGGGGTCAGTCTGATCTCTGGCTTCTGCTTTCCAGGTGTGTGTCACACCCGCTGGTCAGCACCAGAGGCTTCCCTGCAGGAAGCAGAATGATGGGAAAGCTTTCAGTTGAAAGGGTCACAGTAGCTTGGAAAAATTAAATAAACACACAAAGGGAGGGGAGGAAGTTAAAAAGAAGGAAGGAAGGAAAGAAAGAAAGTGAAGAAAGGAAAGAAAGAAGGAAAGAAAAGATTCTCAAAGTGGGTCATAGTGGCACATGCCTATAATTCCAGCACTTGGGCAGTAAAAGGCAGTGGTGTGAGTTCAAATCCAGCACCATAGCTATATAGACCGTGTCTCAGTAAAAGAACTTTTTTTCTTTCAGTTATATAAGTCATTAGTAGAAATAACAACTATAACTACAACACCAATAATAAAATACCAAGAACAGTCTTGCCCTCTTTCTCTTTGGAGACCAAGTGGAGCTCTCTGCTTCTGGTTGGCCTCTGTGACCATTGGAGTTTCTGTCTTAGATGATCGTTGTCTGGATACCATGCTTGCTGCTGTGGCCTGACAGAATGACTCTCTTGGCCACCATCTCATGCATCTAGATATCATCTATTATTTATTATCTGTCATTATCTACCTATCATCTATTATTTATCAATCATTATCTACCATCTATCTGTATCATTATCTATCTATCTATCTACCTATCTGTCTATCTGTCTGTCTGTCTGTCTGTCTCACTCTCTCTGCATCATTTAGCCCATAGCTATGCGGGAAGCCAAAGCAGGAGGCTACATGGTAGCTTTGGCCAACAAGCAGGAGCAGAAGTGTTGCTGGGTGAGCAGTTAGGAGCACTTTGGCGTTTCCACCATCCTTCCTCCCCCACCTTGGCCGACACGGTGCTGGGTGTTCCCGGCCTTGGCCCTCGGGTCTCAGAGTGAGGAACACAGAGATGGCTGGCCTCAGCCACCGCAGCACAACCCCCAGCCTGCGCCCCACACCACATTTACTATGAGAAATCCGTGCGTGGGTTTAGTTGTTTCTATAGGTAACCTGGCCTAGTCTGGCTGACAGATACAGAGGAACAGCTTGGCTTCCAGATGGTTCTGCCCAGTTGCCTCCCCAATTCTGTCTTATTCTATTCTTAACTTCCTTGAATAGTATCATTGTATTTTATCAAACTTTCTTTTCTTTCTTTCTTTCTTCCTTTCTTTCTTTTTCTTTCGTTCTCTCTTTTCTTGCTTGCTCACTTGCCTGCCTGGTACAGGGCTTGAACTCAGTGCTTTCACAGTGCTTGCTCACAGTGGGTACCCTGGCTCTCTACCACTTCAGCCACGACACTGGCCTAGCTTTTTGCTGATCAGTTGGAGATGGAGTCTTACTGACTTTGGTCTGGGCTGGCTTTGCACCTTGAAGACAACCATCTGGGTGTCAGTTCCCCAGTGGCTCATTAGAGGCGTCAGCGCCAGCGCCCAGCATCTGTGAAGCATTGTAGCATCATTCCTAACAGCGACACGAGGAATCACTGTGAGCTTCCGTCCTCTTCCGCGGAAGCGAGGCTGCACGTGAGCAGTGTGCTCCCGGGCCGCGTCTGCGCAGCGCAGTTCTGCCCACAGCTATCGCGTCTCGAGCTCCAGCTGTGGGTGGGTGGGGTGCAAAGCCTCAGGCGGGAAGCTCTCCTAGGACACAGAAGGGTGCCTGGTGGGGGGAAGGAACCGCCGGAAGAGGGTGCGGGACGGCAGTCACGCTCAGCAGAGCTGCCTCGGGGACCAGGGCGGCGTGAGGCGGTTTATATCTCAGTGCAGTGGCACCTCTGTGTCCACGTCCCAGGCCGGCGGCGGGGCCAGGTGCAGACCCTTGCTCCATGTCACCCGGGCCTCCTGCTGTCCCTCCGGAAGCCTCGGGTGCCACAAGCCTGTCCCTTGTAGCACAGAGGGTCTGAGAGTCGGCGGACATGCTTGCCTCCTGAGGCGTTTCTCCTCCAGCCGCCTGAGCCACTGCGCCACTTCTGGCTCTTTCTGAGTAGTGTATTTGAGGTGACCTTCCTGCCCAGCCTGGCTTCGAACCCTTGATCCTCAGATCTCAGCCTTTGGAGTAGCTGGGATGACAGGCTGAGCTGCCGGTGCCCGGCTCCCGCTAGGCAGGAGGCAGCGTACCCGCTTCTAGTTTGCAGTGATGGTTGACATCAGGACTGAGGGCAATGGAAGAGCAGTGGGAGCTGGCGGGGGGCGGGGGGGGGGCTGAGCTATGCTCACAACTAATTGTTGGCCGTCGTTTGGAAGAGCAGCTCAGGATTCCGGAGTGTTCTCCACCTGTGGGCTGCCGCCACGTCTTCAGGGCATTGCCTGCGGCGTGGGGAAGGAAGCAGCGGAGTCCTCAGCCCCAAGGTCGGCAGCATCGGGCGCCCAGGCCAGCGAGGGGCCCCAGAGGCAGAAGCCATTGGCCCAGTGGAGGATGTGGGACAGGCCTGGGCAGGAGGGGGTGTTCGGGTGGGGCTCAATCCTGCCACAGGCTGCCGCTCTTTCACAGGGGCGCACCCCTGTCGGTGAGGGGTGGGGGTGGTCTGAGGCAGGCGGCCTGGGGCGCCTGGGCTGAGCTGGCCTGGTGGAGTCTGTACTGAAGGCTGAAGGGACTCCAGCCTGGTCCTTGCTCAGCCCGGGAGCCCTGGGATTAGTGCCCAGCCCAACGATCTTGTGTCCTGTGGGAGGCGAGTGCCCAGGAGTGCACACTGGCAGGTGGGTGAGATCTAGAGAATTCTGTGCTCACAGGGGCCGGCCCAGGGCCGCCTCCAGCCGGTTAGAGCGGCGAACGTGACCAGCCGTGGGGGCCTTTGCTTCGGGGGTGACTCAGACCCACATGCTGGGGCAAAGCTCCCTCCTCGCTCCGCCTAGACCTCCAGCCCTCCAGCATGGAGTCCTGAGATCTCCCTCGGCCTAGGTCTCTCCACTTGCTTTGTTGCCTGGGTGAAACTTTCTGAGAGCCCAGCTTGAGGGCGCCTGGGAGGCGAAGTGGCTGAGGCTGGAGTTCTCTGAAGACAGTGTGTGTGTGTGTGTGTGTGTGTGTGTGAGTGTGAGTGTGTATGTGTGTGAGTGTATGTGTGTGTGACTGTGAGTGTGTGTGAGTGGGTGTGAGTGTATATGTGTGTGTGTACGTGTATGAGTGTGTGAGTGTATGTGTGTATGTGTGTGTGTGTGTGTGAGTGTGAGTGTGTATGTGTGTGAGTGTACGTGTGAGTGTATGTATGTGAGTGTGAGTGTGTGAGTGTGAGTGTATGTGTGTATGTGAGTGTATGTATGTGAGTGTATGTGTGCGTGTATATGTGAGCATGTGAGTGTATGTGTGTGAGTGAGTGTCTTGGGTGGGTGGGTGGGGGAGGGTAAGAGGTACGAAAGCCCCTCCCAGAGACAAGAGGACAGTGCAGCAGCGGGGTCAGTGGTGAGCGGCTAGCTCCGTCGCTCTGGGTGCTGCTCTTGCAGACAGAGGCACCCACAGACCCACGTTTATGACAGCATTGCTTGTAACCGCCAGGCTAGCATCAGCCACAGTGACAGACAAACGCAGTGTGTGTACACGTATGTATAGATAGATGTGTGTGTGTGTGCACAGAGCGGAGTATGGCTCAGCCATTGGGAAAGAATGAGACTATGACATTTGCAGAAGAGTGGACGGGACTGGAGTTCATCATGCTAAAGGTAATAATAAGCCAGGATCAGAAAGCCAAATATCACATGCTTGCTTTTATGAGCAGAGTTTAGAATATATATATGTATATAGTGTAAATACAGGACTATTTGGGGGCAGGATGAACAGGAGTGGGGAGAAGAGGTGATGAGGGGTGAATAATATTTTAGTACATTATGCCCATGTATAAAAAGTATGAGACCCACTGAAAACGGTTAAAACTCAGGGGACAGGGAAAAGAAGGAGCAACAGAGGGTGCGTATGGTTTCAGGAAGAGGCAGCCTCAGGGGCGGGTGTGGGGTTGTAGAAGCCTCTGAAGCGCACAGATCCTAGAGATCTGGTTCAGGGGTCTGCAGGCAGGGCCGCAGGCAGAAGGAGCCAAGTGTCTTCTTGCTGGGCTTTCCTGGGCTGGAGGACTTGGGTGAGGAGCCCCAGCCTCATCCCTCAGACCCTCCCTCCCCTTCCCCTCCCCATCCTGCCTTCTCCCGCAGGCACCAGTGAATCCAACAGCGAACAAGACAAAGTCCCTCTTCTCCTGGCTCCCAGGTGCGTTGAGCAGTGGCTCTGTGGAGTCTAGAGTCCAGGGCACAGCCATCCACGGGAGGGGGGGGGGGGTGGGGGGCTCATGGAGGCTCCCTGGATCAGCCATGTCTTCTTGGGTTTTCTGATCTGCCCTCCCTGCTCCCCTGGCCCTGGCCGGTCAGGGCCCAGTTCTCTCAGCTGAGGCTGGGCCCATTTCTACTGCTGGATAGAGACAGAGGGAGCCAGGGAACCCAGTGGCCGTGTGCAGGAATGGAAAGCTCGCCGGCCGGCGGTGATGGAGGCCAGGCCTACAGGCTGGGCCGCTGCCGGCAGAGACGGACACCTCATGGCATGCGGACCCCAAGGCTGCCTTCCCTGCTGTCACTTGGGGCTTCAGGGACCAGACTGGCTGACCACATCTTGTGACAAGAGCCAGGGTGGCGATGGCTTTCTTATCATAACCAGGCCCAGCCTGACCAATGCTGAGGTAGTAACTAGGCCCTGCCTCTGACCACCTCTGGCCCCGCCTCTGACCACCTCTGACTCCGCCTCTGACCACCTCTGGCCCCGCCTCTAACCACCTCTGACCAGGCCTCTGACCATCTCTGACCATCTCTGGCCACCTCTGGTCACCTCTGGCCAAGGGGCCACCGGGGCCCAGACTATTGAGTAATTATGCAGACCCCACTCCTACCCCAATTCCTTCTCTGTTTAAACCCAAAGCTTGTGTCCGCGCCTCAAAGGAGCCGGAGGAGCTGACTTTGCCTCTTCCAGCGCTGCCTGACCCTCCCTCCTCTGCCTTTCACCACCACCCGTCTCTTTACTGGTGTGCTGGCGCTGGACCTGCAGATGACACCCCCCCCCCCCAGCTCCGGGGCTGGGCGTGGGGCCTAGACTCCAATTGCCCCCGGCGTGTGGTGTGTGGTGAGGCCCTGCTGCACCGGCTATCTTCGTCTGGGGCAGGGGCTGTGGTGCCAGTCCGCGTGGAAGGGGCCTTCATTACCGCCCCTGGGACCCCTCCAGCCACTGCCCTGTGCTCTCCCCTCCCAGTGAGGTGGCGGGGGAATCTGGACAGGGGACAGGGCTCGGCAGACTTGGTGACTCTGCCCCTTTCCTTCCATCTTGCAAACGCTGCTGCTTGGTTTTTGTTTTGGGGGGTGGCTCTGTGCCCATCCTCCTGGCTGCCCCATGGTGTGTGGTGGCTTCTTCCAGGGAGGTGAGTTAGTTAGATGAGCTGGGTGGCCGGGACCACAGCCGGAGATGGCGGCGGTCGGCA